>NC_051395.1:47040816-47048316 GCF_015228065.2 Penaeus monodon | reverse complement strand
AAGTCGTTGAAGTCAGTTAATTCTTTCTGAGAGGTGATCAAAAGGAACATTGTGAACTACCCGACAACTGTTGAGTTACTATTGATCTCAGTTCCATTTGGCTTCTCTCACATGGGTCAAGAACGATCTCGCGAACATGCGGTGGGATGTCGACCTTAGGAGGGTCAGGCTCTGCAGCGGCCTGTCTGCATTCCTGATTCTCCGCATCATGTATTGGCTTGGCAGGGGTTTTTACGGCCGGATGCCCTTCCTCAGCAGCAGCTGACACACGTGAGCAAAATCAAGCAGACAGTATGTCACACCAAGAATATCCATTGTATCAAATGGAATCCAAACCTGACACTAACACACATACACACACACACATGTTGTCCACGCCAGAAATAAAAAGAAAAAGAAAAAAAGAAAGACACACACACACACACAAATTCACTTACTCATTCATTCACTCACTCACTCACACACACTCACTCACTCACTCACTCACTCACTCACTCACTCACTCACCACACACACACACACACACACACACACACACACACACACACCACACACACACACTCACACACTCACTCACTCACTCATTCACTCACACACACATACACTCTAATACACGCATCAGAACTGCAAATCATCACACCAGATTATTTAAATTCAGTCACCATTTTTTTACTACTTCTTATGATGACAGTTACCAGCATATCAGACAACTTTAATGCTAATAGATATTTCATTCATTAACATACAGTTATGATATAAAAAGTCAGTCACTTCATAAACTTTAAAAACAATTTTTTCATTCTAACTGATAATTTGCCATCTTGAACAGTTTCGGAATTACGTGTTTCCTTTCAAACGAAAATTGTTCATAAAATAAGACCAAAGAATGATATTCATAAAATAAGATAAAAGAATTATATTCATAGACATTTTGTGGTCTATATTGACGGTTTCGACTGTAAATGAGGACATTATGTTGTATTTTAGAAAGACAGGGACTACGACATCAAACTTATTTTGATCTTGTGTTTTATCGTCAAGTGAGCATTATTAAAAACGGCCCAGACTCAAATTAGAATGAACATTCAAACCATAATAATGAATTAAGTGTAATGGATACTGGTTCTAGATATTTTTTTATATGTGTGTGTCGCGGAGGAGGGTGTGAGGACAGAGCTCTCGATATTGAACGATATTTCACGTGTTCTACAGTCATTTACAAGGTAGGAATTGCCCAGTCATATGCTGTGTATCAGCTCCATATGCATAATGGTTCCGAGTGCAAATATCTGTGGGCGAGTATATTAAAGAGAGGGCTGTGGGGTAAAAAAAAAAAAAATCTATAGCTGATGTGAATGCCTCACGTCCCTTTTTAACTCGGAAATATATATACACCCCTATTCCATGAGGGTTTAAAGATGCGTTTCCTCTAACACCACTAACCCTCGGCTTAAACCACCCAAGTACTTGCTGTGCCGTGCCCCAAAGTGGACTCCCCCGCGACCGGTACAGTGGACTTGTTTTGCTTTGGTAGATCACCAAACTAACACCCCCCCCCCCCCCAATTGCAATGGCCAGACCTATGACAGCGCTGAGAGCCATGCAACATCCTCTGAACAAGAACATATTAGGAGAGAACTTCCGCCAAGCGAACCTGCATTACACGCTATCAGTTCGCTCGAAGAGAAACTAGCTTCTATCGCTAATAAGCTCACTGAATTCAAGCAAAGTATCTTATCTCCCGAGAGCACCATCAATGAGAAATTTTCAAAGATACAAATTCGGCTCTCCGAGCAAGCAGGCATCATTTCTCGGCAGCAGCGGTTCCTGGAGACGCTGGATCGACGTGACTGGTGTTTCGGGCGTCCCTGGCGAATGCGAGAACCTACTGGATCGCTGCAATAGATGAAGATAAATTCCGGAAGGTTTGGGCTGCCATAGGAGCTGCCTCCAAGGTTTCCTCTTACCGGAGCGGCATGTCAGCGACAGAGCAAAATGGCCACTTCTCGTCACCTTTCATTCCCGGCAAACCCGTGAACAAGCCTAAGAGGCAAGAGCGCCTCACAGGAGGATATTAGTGAAGCGAGATGTTCATTCTAATGTACGCAAGGAGTGAAGGAAACCGACTGATATCAACGTTGTCATCCAAATTGAGACTGAGACCGTGACGCAGAGGCCAAAGAGCGAGACCGCCCCGAGAACGCAGGACACGTGCCTTGTTAGAAAAGCCACAAATATGCAAAATAACATTTTTATCATGGAATACCAGCACTGTGAAAACAAAACTTTTAAACCGAAACTGTTAAAACACGACCTAATATGGTTGAATAACCTAAAAGAAACTAAACTGAACGTGTTATAATTACTTCAAGCCGGGCCTAGAACGCTGTCTAAAAGAAGCGTAAATACCCCATCAGTGGCTTTTTTTAATCATCGCTGGTTTAAAAAACAAGCTCGTTGCTTCCGTTAATGAGATTACTGAGGCACCAGGTTATGAGTAACTTTTTTTATTCTTGATGATTCTAGACCCGATGAAAATGTTTAACTTCTCGAGGCTATATGCAGAGAGGAGAGGTTATGTGGTTGTTATAATTTCAAGTTCGCTAAAAAACACTTTCCCCTGTAAATTGACATGCAGGAAAGGAAAAGATTGCGTTTCAAAGCTAGATGTTTATGATAGTTATGGCGTTATGTCACTGCCTCCATACCATGTGCCTTTGTCACTACACAACACTGTACCAAATCTCTCCTCTCCAGAGCAGTGATGTTTGAAGCCAATGTTAGAGTGATAAAACGTCATTCAAAGTACTGACTTAGTCCGACTCGGTAATTCATTGTGAAATAGTAGCCTGACAGACGTGCTCAGTAATGCTGAACACTCTGTCGCCGATTTCAGCAACACTTCGTGTAATTATTGCATTCAATTCATTGACCTTCGTATGGGGAGGTGGGAGTGGCTACTACAAGACTGACGTTAGGCGAGTGTGGCGTGCTGGCGACTGACAAGGAAATTTTTCTAACGCAGCTTCCATATCCATATTTGTCGGATGCGAACTTCAGAAATTATAATGAGTTTTTAGATCCACCATGGGTAAACGAGCTCTGATGATTAATACAGTATTACCAGCAACCTTATTTTGGACGAGCCAGTAACCACACGAGAAGTGGAATTGCAGAAACCAGAGAAAGCGTGCGTCCCGGACGGGATTACGCCCAAGGCTTTCAGGGTTTTGCTCATGAACGAGTTTATCGCAAACACAGCCAGTTTTAGCGTCGTTTTTAATTCCGGAGTTTATCCATCCATGTGATGCATGACCAAGCTCTTCACAAACTTTAAACGAGGATATCGGGCCCAACCGTTTAACGAAGGGGGATTAGCGCCTTGATATTATTTATCGAAACTGTCTGACATGGTGCTCTGTGCCAGATTACAGCAGCGGTTTACTCCGTTCCGCGAAAAGGTGGGAAGACTGCATAAATGCGGATGTACAGAACACGTGTCCTTCCGGTTGATCACTGATTTAGCCATGAGAAAGAAGTTATAAACGATTAGTTACTTATTTTGTGACTTCTCCCAGACATACGACAAAGTATCCAGAGATGTTTTATTGAAGACTGAAAAGAATGTGATGTGGCGCTGTCATACTGGCAGATATGGTCACCATGTACAGAGAAACATACACTGTCACCGGAGTCAAACAGGGTTCTCCGACTTCTTGCTTATCTGTCTCATTTGTCTTTGATATGGTGAGGCCGTTTCAACATAATTGCTGCACTGAGATTTTTTTTTCGTGGCTTCATGTCCTAGTCGTTATGGATATCATGCTTCTCGCCGCTGCTAGGTCAGTCATGGAATGAAATATCATTTTCTTCTTCTTTTCCTTGTCCTTACCTCCGTGTTGACAGCGTGGAGGCGAGCGCATATACTCATGTAAACGTATATCGGCAGCCTCTTCACAGCTCGTGGTGTTATCGCTTCTTCAGAGACCATACAAAGGCAGAAATGTCAATTATTGGTGTTTGGATAATTTATAAAGAAAGACATTGATGTATTATGTGTATTAATGAATGTATTTAATATTTCTATCAGTATTATTAATCGGTATACATAGTGCTGCGAAGGTATTTACTACACTTAGTGCAGGGTTTTTTAACCTGGGTCCAGGGCAAAGTTTCAGGGGGACGAGAATCAGGTAAAAACGACAATTTATTTGAATTTAATTTTTATACTGAGTGACCATTCCTTTTTATATAAAAGAGGTATACTTTTTAAATTATTTACTTTAAAGTTTAATAATACTTTGTGTATCTCGTATATGAATGTGATAATCAAATCTCAGTAAAGAAGTATAGTCTACACACTGCATGCAAAATTGCGTTTATGTTAATATTTCTGGGGAATCCATTGTTTTCATTGGATTCTGGAAGGGACCGTGACTCAAAAAAAAAGATAATAATAATAATAATAATAATAATAATAATATAATAATAATAATAATAATAATAATAATAATAATAATAATAATAATAATAATAATAATAAAAAAAAAAAAAAAAAAAAAACACTTCCTCGGTGTATTCCAATTTCATGTTTGGAAAGCTCTTATTAGTGTACATTGCACTGTAAACCCGTGTTTTTGGAAATGCTTTGTTATCGACTTGAAATCCTATCAATGAACTTGTATTTCTGATTCTTTATTTTCATATGTGTGGCCAATGAAATTTGTCTATGTAAATTCAACCTTTTCAGTCCTTCACAGTGATATATTTGCCTCTTTCTCTTTTTTTTAATACTTCAGTTTTAGTTGTCGATAATCTGCACACTGCACGATAATTTATGTATCCACTTTTTCTTTGGGAAATGGTTAAAACGGTTAAATTTGTATTCGGGAAGGTTTATTTGTTGTTTGTAATCGGAAAAAGCGATGAATGTAACAACCAAAGTTTACTGTAAAAATCTCATCTGTGTGATCAGAAATTTCTTGTTAGATTTATATGGTTCAAATCCGTGGGTCAAACTCAATTTAAAAATATATGCAAAGAGTAATATTACCTCTATACCAACGAGTCGGTATAAAGTCAACTTTTCATGCAAAATCATTCACACTTTTGTATGATTGCGTAACCAATGTTCTACCTGACCAGTGTTGCGACAAAACCAATAGACTGGACTTTAAAAACCGTTAGACATACGAGCAACACCTCATTTTCTTAATAAAGGAGACTTTTAAAAACGCAAAATATAGAGTAATCTTTCAAAAAAAAAAATAATAATAATAATAAAAATAAAAATCCGCAAGATCAATGACTCAAAAACTAGATCGCTAGGATCGTTCGAATGGCAACACTATATCTGGTGAATGAATGGAAAAACACTCTTCCGTGCTGATACTATGGAAGAAAAACCCACATTGCAATAACTAGATTTATTGGAAATGAGATTACAGTTTCGAAATCCACCTGGATTCCACCCTCAGGTCTGTGTATTCGAAACTGTAGTCTCATTTTCAGTAAATCTAGTTTTTGTATTGTGGGTTTTTCTTCCACTATATCTGGCATAACGACTTCAATGATGAATGTGAAATGATTTAAAAACAAGTGTATACATCGCTTTGACTCCATCCACGACATAAGCTCCCTGTCACCACCTGCTCTACAGACGAAAAATAAAAATAAACACGAAAGTTTCTACCCCCTTGTTGCCTTATACTTACTTACCTGTTTTACTGGCCCGTGCTCTCACCATCTCCATTACCCTCCCCCTCCCCCTTTTTTTTTTTTACTAGTCCTTGTTCTCACCCTATTCATTATCCTCCTACTTAGCTAGATCCTTGACTCCAGTCCCGGGATGGTCTCAGCGGCCGGGCCAGTCATGGAACTGTTTGCTTCTTGAATATTGATACTCAAGAGCTGGCCAAGGTGTCGAAGGCCGTCTTGGGAGCACTGCAAGTTTCTTATAAGTGCCACCCGTTCTTCGTTTTTTTTTTATTTCTACAGAAAATATGAAGCCAATTTACTTGTTTCAATGGCGATAAAACATCCGTATGATTTTATAATATACGCTATTTCTTTAGTTCCCGGGTTAATAATAAAAATTACTTCCTCCTCACTTTCTGGAGAGATCGATCCACCGGGTGAGCAGACAGACGACTAGTGACGTGATGTTTCGTCAGGACAAAAAAAAAAAAAAAAAAAAAAAAAAAAAAAAAAAAAAGTTTCCTTTCAGGATTGGAAAACCTTTTAAAGTTACCATCGCAGGCTGCCGTGTGCATCGTTGGCTTCAGGAGTCAATGAAGCGCGGTTCAATTCCTGCTGCAGCTCATGTCCTGTGCTTTGATCCTTGTGTCTCTCACTCTTTGGCAAGAGCCATGGAATTAATGGTCATTGGCTCTCACAGAAGCTCTAGTCAATGTTAAATAACTGAGCCTAACTTATACATTAGAAGAAATATAATTCATAAGAGCGGTTTATGTGTTTATCTGTAAAGAGTGTGTACAGTAAGTGTAAGTAAATGAAAATATTTTTTAAATATATACATTTTTAAAAATGCATCCACATGACACCAGTATCTTTGAAGTCTCAGGAACCCAACACAAAACGGTGTTTCATCCTTTCTGACTTTCTGCATACAGGTATTCCAAATTTCTTAAGTTTAATATGCAAATATTACTTCCCCTTTCTGAACTTCCCTGTTTTCCCTTTTCAGAGATATCTTGAATTTTCCATTGCACTTCACAGATATATGCAACAAAGACAAGAAATACCTCTAATGTCAATATCATTCCTTTTAAGATCTCATTAATTCTGTCAGATCTATAGTTGCAATTAATATGATTATCATAAAATATATATCATATAGTACCTTATAGTACTGTTTAAATTGTGATATGAAGGATAAATTTATAAAAGCAATAATCATCTTCATTATCATTACAGTATTTCATGAATCATCCCATATGTAAAATTACAGGTGCAAATTATAAAAGATAATTACAGTCAAGTAATGATTTATTTTTGAAAACCTCTTTTACAAGCTTTCCATACTTTATCAGTCACTAAAGATTCTTGGGGGTAAATGAAAGCATCACATTGATATGAAATAAATATTACAGAAAAAATAAACTTTATACATCAGTTACAATATGATTTTTCAAAAAGTTGCATTCATCTACACAACAAAAGTATATGAATTATGAAAGAGATAACTTGGAAATTGGATATGTGGCAAGACCTCTTCAGAGAGCATAAATGGCAAGTCTTTTTCTGTTTGTGTAAGAAACACAAATCTGTTTTTTACATGATATGTATCAAATATTAAAACAAACTGTTCTTTTACAAATCACATAAACGTATCAGACATAACGTGAACCATTTTGCCATCCTTTCCCACTATATTATCATTGCATCCTTGACAACATGCACACAGATAGACTTCTGCCGGAAAGACTCCAAAAGACAAATAAAATATATCCATAAGTCAAGCTTCACTTCTTCTTACTG
>NC_051395.1:47000816-47035816 GCF_015228065.2 Penaeus monodon | reverse complement strand
CTTCTGAACTCATGGCCATGGCCATTTCAGTGGATGTTGAAAGGGGATAAGGGGTGACACTGATGGGAGGGAATGGCTCTGTCCTCAGCAGCTGCTCTCGCTTGAATGACGGCGAAGAGTCGCTTCCTCGCATCTTGGGGGATTTTGGGCTGTCTACGCTCCTCTTTGGGCTCCCTGAAATTTAATAGCAAAAACATTATTTTCTGTTTTCTCTCTCTTAGCTTCTTCTTTTGCCCAATTAATAGCAATTTTGAGCTAAATATAAAGTTAATGTACTTATTTCCATGTATCAACATTAGTCACCAATTATTTTTTTGAAAAAAATATTAATTTTGTACTATTTCACAAACTGAATTCTTTCACTTATTTTGAGTTTAAACTTTATTTCATACAGAAACGACCTTTGATCTTAAAGACATCAGCTTCATTAAACAACTTTTTCAAAACCATAATTACTGGTTACCTACAGGCACTAGTTTTTGGCAATATTTTCCCTTTTCCTCCCTTCTTGGAGGGATAAGGGTATAAGGGTAAGCTAAAAACACATTTGTCTTGCATATGAGACACTAGCTACTGTCTATTTTCTGGCCTTCTCATCTGTGAGATGCTCATCTTTGTTGGGCTTGGAGTGAACATAATATAAAAGATAAAAAACAGAGTATATGGTCAAGATTTTTTTTTAAAGAATGAATTCAACATATAAAAAAAAAATCAAGAATGTAAAAAATGCAGGTTGCATTGACTAAAAATTGTGTGCCACCATTAATACAAATCTTAACAATTATATATATTCCAACTGAAATAAAAGTATTGACTGGGCATCTTCTGTTATGAAGTTATTTAAGAAAATGCAAATAAAAAATGTAATACAAATCACTATTTATACAATTTGAAGTTTGTTATTTAGATATAATCATAAATTCCTTAATGCACACTACAACACAATTAAAACAAAAATAAGTGTTGCTCATTATAGATTTCTCAACCCTGTGTTACTAAGGAATTCTTCTCTTCACTCCCTAAGAAATATGTACTCTGTAAGAAATACACATTTTCACATCACATTCCAATATATATATAAATCAGAGAAAACATCCTTAGCTAATAATACACAAACAAAAGATTTTTTTAAACCTTTTTTGAAAAGAAATACACACCTAGGTTTTTATCCTTTCCTTTCCCCATCTTTAGGTCTGCTGTTCAGGGTATGAATCGTAAGCACCCAGTTGTCGTCTTGCTATGGCCACACCTGCTATGATAGTGTAGGTCCACGAAATTATCACCAGAGCCAGTAACACCTGAAAAAATAACTAGAGGTTAAATGCATATAAAAGAGGGAAAATATACAGTACACAGATCCCCCTTTCTATAAGTAAGATAAAATGGGTGATCCTCTCTGGGAGACAACAAAAATTTAGTACAAGCATCTGTGTGCGCATGTGTGCATGTGTATGTGTATGAGTGTGTGCTTGCACGTGTGCATATCTGTATATATGTGCATCTGTGTATAAGTATGTGTGTGCATTTGTGTGTATGTGTGTATATCTGTGTGCATGCATGAGTGTGCATAATGGAGGAGTATATATGCATATCATATGCATAGGAGTATATGTAAAGGTGTATGCTTGTATGTGCATGTGCGCAAAAATGAACATATGCGTAGTGCCATAGTAGGGAATCATGGAATAGGCACAAGGAATGAAAGGGGACAAATGATAATCGATTTTGCTAAGGCACGATCACTCAATATCATGAATACATTCTTCGAAAAGAGATGAGCGGAAGTGGACATGGAAGTTGCCATCTGACATCAAAAACGAAACTGACTTCCTAATTCTACATATGTGCAATACAGTAAAAAACGTGGAAGTTATTAATATGGTAAATGTTGGCAGCAACCACAGAATGGTCAGAGGCCAAATTAAATTACATCTCAGAAGGGAAAGGGATAAACTCATACGAAAACTGAAGCAAAATTTAGCTAACTTGAAGACCAGAGCAACAGAATTTAACCGTAACATCCAAAACATAGAGTCACTTCTCAGTGACGAAGATCTTAACATTGACCAAATCAACAAGCAGTTCAATGACATAATAAAGGAAGCTGCATTTGAAGTAGGCAGTAAGAACATCAAGCAAAGCTCCAGCAAGCTCTTGGTAGAAACTAAAGAGCTTATGCAAAAACGTAGGGTCATGAAAGTATCGTCAAACAGGAACAAAATAGAATTAGCTGAACTAACAAGACTATAAATAAATAGATGAGAGAAGACGTATGGAAATACAATACTCAAATAATAAAAGAAACAGCGATCTCATGTACCAGCATGAAAACAGCTAAAAGGAGACTTGGAATAGGAAGAAATCAAATGTATGCAATAAAGAAACCAGATGGAGAAGTGACATATAAGAATAAAATCATAAGAGAAGTGGAAGACTTTTACAGGTATTTATACAACTCAAATGAACAGCCACGGATAGAAGCGAACCTGGTAACTAGAGATGTACCTAACATCGCAACAGATGAAATAAAAAGAGCACTTAAAGGCAAGAAGAGAGGGAAAACACCAGGTGAGGACAGGATTATTATAGACCTTATAATAGATGCAGGAGAAATTGCAACAGTGAAACTAGCCAATCGTTTTAACAAATGCCTTCTCAATGGAAAAAACTCTGAAAGCCTGGAAAAATGCAACAATTATTATGATACATAAAATAGGGGATAGAAAGGATCTAATTAGCCTCCTTTCAGTTACTTACAAAATGTTTACAAAAGTCATCACAACTAGCATCTCAGACAGTCTGGACTCTAACCAGCCTAGATAACAGGCAGGTTTCTGTAGAGGATTCTCAACAACAGATCACATGGAAGAAAAAGCCCACAATACAAAAACTAGATTTATTGAAAATGAGACTACAGTTTTGAAATCCACCACCAGTTGGGTGAATAGGCAAATCACTGATGCTCTGGAACCATTTTATGGTGAAAAATGCTCCAAAGAAATCAACAACCTACTAATGGATAAATTGGTTCAGAAGTGGAAGAAACAAAATTGAAGATGAACCCCGCAGTGGCAGGCCATCAATGTCAGTTTGTGAGGAAAACATTGATGCTGTTCACAACATGATTGAAAAGGACAGACATATAGCCACTGAATCCATAGCAGACACACTCAACATCTCTGTGGGTTCTGCACACACAATTCTGGTGGAGGGTTTGGGACTAAA
This sequence comes from Penaeus monodon, assembly GCF_015228065.2. Classification (NCBI taxonomy): domain Eukaryota; kingdom Metazoa; phylum Arthropoda; class Malacostraca; order Decapoda; family Penaeidae; genus Penaeus; species Penaeus monodon. Next base: position 47,032,591 of record NC_051395.1, on the reverse strand, counting down.
CAAGCTTTCCGCTCAATGGGTCCCTAGGCTGTTGCACCCAGATCAGCAACAAACAAGGGTAGATCTTTCAATGGAAATTTTGAACAAGTGGGATGAGGAAGTTTTTCTGCAGAGAATTGTGATGGGATGAAATGTGGTTCAACCAGTGTGATCCCAAGGACAAAATTCAATCAAAGCAGTGGCTGCCCAGGGGTGGAACTAGACCAGTCAAAGCAAAAATTGAGCATTCAAAAGAAAAGGTAATGGCCACTCTCTTTTGGGATGCAGAGGAGATTTTGCTGGTTGACTTCCTTGACAGCAAGAAAACATTTACATCTTTTTATTATGAATGTGTTTTGGGAAAACTGTGCAATAAAATCTCAGAAAAACTCCCCGGAAAGCTGCATAAATGTGTTCTCTTCCACGACAATGCACTTGCTCACAATGCTCGACAGACAAGAGCTGCTCTGACATGGTTCAGACCCTCAGTTTTACTCAGATGGACTTAAAGGCTGGTATTAACGTTTCCAGAAGTGTATTGACCTTAATGGAGTATATGTTGAAAAATAAACATCATAACTGAAACTGTCTTTTCATACTGTCCTTTTTCCATGAACTTTTGAAGCCCTCTTGTTTGTATGTATGTATGTATATTAATATATATATATATATATATATATATATATATATATATATATAATATATATATATATTATATATATAATATATATATATATATATATATACATATATATATACATATATATATACATATATATATACATATATATATATATATATATATATATATATATATATATATATATATATATATATATATATATATATATATATATATATATAATCACAAAGACACACACAGTAAGGTTACATAGAAAGTTTAAACATACACTAAGCAAGGGGAGAAGGGGGACACCCACATACCCATTAGGCCTGCATTCTTGGCAGCTCCTTAGTCTGGCAAGAAAGAGCATGAAATAGCTTCACTGGTTTATTTACTAAAGTGTGCTATCCAAAGTTTTTTACAGTAAAAGTTCCTGGTTCACATTATCCTTTCTCATGTGAGTTTATAAGTGATTTTTGTTTTGAGAAAAGGGAATTGGGGTTATTTTTTCTTAGAATCAAATAAAGGGAATATTTTAATTTTTTTCTTAGCAATATACTTTTATCAATTGCTTCTGTGGTTCAAATTAAATTGACAAATGCAAAGTTTAACAGTACATTTTCGACTATATAGTTTAAAGATACCAAATAACAAATCATCAAAATACAAAGTTAAATTTACAAGGTAAACTGTAACACAATAACATGCTACAAAAAAATATATAAATTTAGTATTTTTCCATTTATGACAACACACAAGATGAACACTATGGACACATACATCTATAAATACAACATATACATTCCAAATTGCAAAAAAAGAAGTCCGTTAAAATATGTTACATTTCAACCAACCAATCAAAGCATATCCATCACTTTGCTAACAATGTATCACAGTGAAAGTGAAGTAGATGTCAGATGCTGCAAGTGAACTTCATTGTAAATTCTGAGAAATTCATTACAGACCTCCCTGATAATTTATAGTTAAATACAGAGCTAACTGAAACTCTATCATATTGTACTAGGTGGATGTTTGTTGGCCTTCGCCAAAGTGCAAAATGCAGAAGCCATGGGGATCACTTGCAGTGACACTATTGGGTATGTAATATAATATCTTTTCAGTATTTGTTACCGAGAGCAATGCACCTTCAGAGACAGTCCCAAAACCAGGGTATCATGCGGACCCAAAATCCAAACCTAATCCTTCCTCATATTTATTTCCTAAACAGGGGGGCAAACCACCCAATGCCCCCCTTTATAAGCATTTTGTGCCATCTTACAGAAAACAGATATTAAGAACGCTGGCTGTGAGGGTGTTGTGGACTTAGTGAACACTGATATGCAGAGGCTATTTTCGTGATTTCTCATTAATATGTGGTCACTGCAGATGTACTTGTGCTGCTTCCTACTCTATTTCTTATGCTCTATACGATAGTAGTGTCCATTCCCCTCTATCTTTGTGCATTGCTTTCGGTAACATTAACCATCTTTTCTAATAAATATCTCCATTATCTCAAATTTGAGATGGATATGTCATAAATGAAAAATCTCAGAATTTGTCTGGTTTCGAATCCATGTACTGTTTATCTTGTGGGTGAGGGTTGTCGAAAATGAAACATACAACATGCACTTAAGCGCCAAATCCTTCTTCATGCTGACTTAGAACACAGAAAGAGGTAAATACTGATAATCAAACTACACCTTTTTCTCAAAAAAGAACAAATGATGAGCAATAATTCAAAAGAATGAAAGAATCAATAACTTACAACATTTATTATGATTGTAGAAGCTTTGGTGGTATACAAAACTCCAAAAATCATGAAGAAAAGGGGCTTTCAGAGAGCAGAATGAAGTAATGTTTTGAAAAAAATATCTTCGTGACGCCAAGTTTCATGTAAACACTGCCATTGAGAGAAGCGAGAGGCTCTCTGATTGGCTAAGAGAGGCTCTGTGTGTAAATCTAACCAATCATCGCTAAGTATGATGTAAACAATACTACAAAGAGAAATAAGCTAGTATCTGATTGGTCAGAAATGTTTCAGTGACTAAATCTGACCAATCAACTTTAAGCTATAGTCTTGCTTTTGGTATTTTTGACAGGTATGAGACTCCCCCTATTAATATTAGGTAGAAATATGTGTGGTTTAGCCACATTAATTTCATTTAGTAAAAAAATGAAGGTAATAACTTGTACTTTCAGTTCGAAAGCATAGAATTATATGCAAATACTCATCATAATTCGCATATCTATTTGTCAGTTTTTAATATAATTCTTTCACATATTACAAACCTCATTTCAACGACTCATCCACCATGGAAAAAATATGAATAATTCGAAAACATAAATCCACCTCCAAAAAATAACCTACCCCACTTTTCAAGCCAACCTCGCAGGGTCGGAAAGCAAAATCCCCAAAATTCCTGAAAAGGCGGCCCGCCCTCCCCCCAAGTGTCAAAAGCCAGTCTCATCATGGCAGACAAGGACAAGGAAGGTTTGGTGTCTCAGTTCACATTAATTTCGGGAGTTGACGCCGAGAGAGCCAAGTTTTACCTCGAGTCAGCAGCTTGGAGTTTAGAAGTAAGGATAAGGACGTCGGTTTGGGCAGTAAGGGGAGAAATCTAGGTTTAATTTCAATGGATAGTTGAGTTCTTAATTGGTGCATGTAGTGTGAGGTTTATATTGTTATAAATGATTTAAAATCTGCATTTTTCAGTTGTAATCGTGTATTATCCCGTAAAATACCATTTCTCACTTTTAACAGGTTTATGATTATGGTAGATTTGATGCACCTTAATCATGTTGCGTTTTGTTGCGCCACGAGTTACAAAACCCCACTAGCTTTCTTTTTTTACAATGAAATATTCCGTCAAGTTATTTTATTCCTCTTAAACCCGTCAAGTTTAGGCCAAGGTGTGAAATAACCACTCCACTCTGAATTTATTTCACGTCATCCAGCGTTCATGAGTCGCATTCATCACATGGTGTAAGTCATGAGACGTAATTCGAGACACGCAGAAGGGTTTGCAGAGGGGAACGGGATTGGCAAAATTGTTTTTAAATCGGGTTCATCAGGAGAAAATACCTATAGTGGCTTTATGAATGGGATAGCACCCCCTTCCCCTCCCTCCCCATAGGTTGATGGATTGTTTTATCTTCAAATATGGCTAAAATTGTTTTGACTTGTGATGGGCCTACAATCAAGCCCAAGCTGATAGTAAAAGTTATGTTAGGCAATTCTTACTGCTTCCATGGTATTGCAAAGCATGACAAGCCTTCACCATCTCTGTCCTGGCAAGATATAACAGTAAATTAACAAGATCTTTAAGCTCTGTCGAAATATATTTCCTCATGGAGGTTTGTTTGCATCTGTCACAGTTCTCTAAGATTCTGTGGTCAGTGTTTTGTAATGTTTGATGGTTGAACAACAAGCTGATGTCTTTTTTTTTTTTTTTTTTCCCAAGTAGTCATTATGTAAATCAAAATCAGATCAACATTTTAGTTGTTGTTGTTTTTTTTACAATCATATATATATTCTATCTGCTTCCTCTCTCTACTCTCTTCATTACCAGTCTGTCCTACGGCATTTTACAACCTTTGACATAAATCACCTCTTATCCCAATTGTTAACTCACTTCATCCTTTTTGCTATATGATGTCCATCACATTTATATCTTGTAACCATTAACCATTTACAATATATGCTATCTAGCACCCACTAGGAAAGTACATGGAATCAATAAATATTCAGAATACCCTCGCATGACCAGTCACAATGATATTGGTATCAGTGAATTCCTCTCACCTTCTACTATCCAAATATATAGAAAGCATACAGCCCCCCCCCCGATAGCAGGGGAGGAATGAAAGGTACCAGGTAACTTGCAGAAGCACTTGCTCATTATATATTCAAATGCAGAGGGCTCCTGCCCCCCCCCAACCTCTGCCATGGACAGCAAAGAATCCACCATGCATGTGCCGTAGGATAGAGCATAGGACAGACTCAGTATAAAGCACTCCCACATATTGGCCATACACTCTACCTTCCATGTAGGATTCTTTGTCTTCCATGTGAGGCAGGGGGGGGGTAGACATCCAGGTGGGGGGTTGCATTTAACAGTATAGTGACTGATTCTGTGTTATTCATATTTTACCTCACATTTCCCTGGTACCTTTCATGCCCTCCCCTGCTAATGGGGCAAAGATTGTGGATATTGGGGTTTTCATGGCTTAATTTCTATTTAGTTTGGTAGTAGAGGGTGAGAGGAATCCATCTGTACCAATATTCAACAGTCTTAAGTTACCATGACAGGGTATGCCCTTCAGCCACTACCCAAGGGGAGGGTTGATGCCCCCTAGCACCCCCAGAAAACAAAAGAGAGATGAAACTCAGGAGCACTGAGTAAACTTAGGCACTGGGTGATGTTTTCCACAGTCTTTTTTTTCTTTATTTTATGCATTTATTCTTTGTTTCACTGCCCCCATGCTAGGTGTACAACCAATAGGGCTCAGGAGGCAAAGTCCCCTGGCATGATGATCAGGGGAATATATGGCAAGAGCATATTTTTATTAATACCACAGTGTTAGGTTAGTTGTTGGGTTAGGATTTTTTGTTCAGTGACCATAGGGGTACAGCGGGTTATGGGTATGCTTGTGGCTTTTGATGGTGTTAAGCCTGTAGATTTTACCAAACGATTGCCTTGTATGGCCAAGACCTTCAGAGATGGCAAACATGTTCGTAGAATTTCATGAGCTGATTTTAAGCAGTTTTTATAGTGTTTTCATGCATTTTTGTTCTGTATTCATTCTCTTCCAGCCTGTTTTACCCCATAATTTCCATGAGACACCTCATGCCTTCCTTTGGTATCAGGACTATCTTATTAAGGTTGCTGAGAGAAATGTATTTCCTGCAGACACACATCATGATTGTTTTGAAAGCAAGCCACTACAGTGAGTGCACATGTCAGCCCATCGAGAATTTCAGTTATAGAAAGTTTAGATATATGTGTGTTATCCTCCATAATATAACCATATTTTCCTTTGCCAAATTCCAGTCTGCACTAAGCAGTTTCTATGAGGAGGCAGACGAAGAAGGTCCAAGCGAAGCCTTAGGAGACAGACCGGAGGCAGAAGGAGCTCCAAGCACGCCCCAACGACCCTCCTCACAACCCACTCCCTTAGCACGGTAATGCTTGAAACCAGCTGTCCCATAATGCAGTCTTGTTGTATTGCTCATATTTTTGGTTGATATGTTTTTAACTTTATTTTATGTTATTGTCCTTACTTTTTATTGTTTTAATATTTTTAAGTGTCAAATATTATTGAGTTATATATTTTTTTAGTTACTGTTTTTTTGTAATTACTTTTGTTTAGTTATCTTGTGCTAGATTTTTAGATTATATGTATAGATAGATAGATAGATATGTATATACACATACATACATACATGCATACATACATACATACCTTACATTGTCTGTATGTATACAAATATCCTTCATGTATACACCTGTTTGTCTTACCCATGTCCTCATAGCGCTTTCACATAATGTTGTAAACAATTGTTTTTCTTTTTCCTTTCTTTTAAATCCTAATTTCGTGTTTTTCATCAGTGAAAGTTGTTAATCTTGCATCTAGTGATATGTGGTGCATTTATATATTTACTTAGAGATGGTGGTAACAAGAAGTATAAGAAACAGATTTTTATAACAAATTATAAAATTCACTCTCTTCCCTTCAAAGGTTAAACATGGTGGACAGTGACAGTAGTGAAGACGAGTCTGGCCAGGCCTTCTATGCAGGTGGCTCAGAGCACTCTGGCCAGCAAGTTCTTGGTCCACCCAAAAAGAAAGCTGATATGATTGCTAAGCTCTTCAAGTCGGCAAAAGAGTAAGTATAAAGCCAGCTATTCCATTTTCAAAGTAGTTTTAATCTTTATGATTTTTGCTGTTAGGAAAAAGAAGGATGGAAATTCATTCTTAATGAAGGAATCAGGCCAACTTCTTGGTGAGCAAAAAATGCCACAAAATTAAGTTTGAGTACCATGGTCTTCTCCCGTTTTCTAATGAATTGCATTGGACAGCAAAGATTAATATATTCATAAATGCTTACTTGTCATTGATTCCATTATTTGTAAATTGTAAGTTATATCTAGCAGTAGAATGAATATATTTGTCTAGAATTTTACATCTAGTAGATTAAAACTACTCAGGCAAAGGACAAAAAGAATTTTTTTCATTAACCTGGTAAAAATTGATAGGGGTGATAGATACTCTGGATATAAGAATGAATACAGTTCAGTGTTCCTTATAAACCTAATTCCTTTGTAGCTTTGTAGATTCCTTTGAAAGATCAGAATTTGGTGCAGGAGTTACTTTTGATATCTTTTTCATTTTGTTTCAGACATGGAGCAGAAGTGATTGAGGGTGGCAGAGAGAGCAAGAAACCAAAGAGGATTACTTTTGGGGGGACTGGTTATCGTCTGGGCGAGACAGAGAATGACACAGAAGGTATTGTCCATCAAGCTTGAGTTACTTGCTCAGAAAGTTCAAACAGTGTCTTGAAATAATATATGTGGTTGTTACTGACAGATTGCAATTTTCATTGGGTTTGAAATGTGTATTTTTCAACTTGGTGTAAGAGAAATGTTCAACCCTGTGACAGCAAATTTGATCAGGATAGATTAAATCATGCTGGGTTTGGCTAAAGGCGTCACGATGTGCATTGAGTGGGAAATTCCACCGCATGTAGCGGACTCCTGGACCAAACGGCAGGACAGTTGCCATAAGTCACCAGAGTCAGTGACACCGAGAGATTTCTGATACCATCATTGAGGGGTTAAACAGATTTAGTCTTAAATCAGCAAAGTTAGCAGTGTGATTGTGGGGCAATTGAGCCTATACACCTGCCATTATCACCAATCAACAAATACACAAAAGAGTATTTGCAATGTCATAACCACTAAAATCAATCTTTCCAGTCATCCCTGACCAACGAGATCATGATGAACGTCCACGTGACGTTTCCCTGAAGATGTGGCGGACAGGATTCACAGTAGATGATGGACCACTTCGTGCCTATGAGGATCCAGAAAACGCAGAATTCCTTAATTCTATAAGGAGAAGGTTAGGGAGAGTTTAAATGACGAGCACTTGAGGTATTAAATGCAATTAGGATATTTTGCTTTTGAGTGATTGCAGTCTTGTATAATTATGTTTTTAATAAAAGCTTAGGGTTTTTTGCATATCATATGCTACTGTTAAGGAAGAGTGTAGTACTTAATAATGTTTTAAATCCCCTAGATTTTTTATTCTTTATTTTTGTTTTTCTTTTTAATAAAGGAAAAGTAAATGCAAGTTGTCTTTTTCAGTGAAGTGCCCTTGGAACTCATAAGAGAAGCCAGGGGAGGGGAGGTATACATCAATATGTCGGACCATCGCCATGAAGAGTATGTACCTCCCAAAGCCAGCCTTAAGGCATTCACTGGATCAGGCCATACTCTGGGAAGGTAAGGAAGCAAGCAGCTTTGGCATTTACAACTGGAGACAGAAATTCCATTATTTTCTTGGCAAGGCATATGGAAAGTATGGATCCTCTTCTGCCCTATTTTTGTTTTGCAGTGGACAATCTTCCTTGAGCTTTTATAGTAGTATTAATTGGGTTAGATGTTATGAGGAAGTGACTGCAGATGCCAAAATAATGTTTTACCTTTTTATGTTGGCAGTGATTTCCATCTCTGCACAAAATGTGCAAAGATGGAAGACAGGTTTTCTTCTATTTTGTTGTGAATAAGAGATATAACAGCAGTAGATCTGCTTTAAGTCTTTTCTTATCCATCTTATAGCATTATGACAATTGTAAAATAGAAATAAGTTTGTTTGTTTTTTGTCAATTTTCATCATGTACTTGCCATCCACATTGGCAATGGATTGAAATAAGTTGAGGGTTTAGATAGGGTTATTGTGGATCACTCACTTGTTTATATTGTTTATAATTCCATATTTGATATTAATGGTGTAAGTAGGGTAATGTTGAATTTTATTGATATTGCCATTAATTTAACATATTGTGTGACTTCTCGATCAAATCCATTAATAGGCCCTGCATGATCTCACCTGATTTCCCCATTGAATTGCCAGAAAAATGCTGCTGTTGTTGTTGTTTTCATATGCTATTGTTGATATTTTTATTATTAGTAGTAACCCCTTGGATCTGAGTGACATGACTGTCACATTGTGAAAAAATCTGGGTTGAGGGGGTGACATGAATATGCCATCACAGGATAATCTGGGTGTACGACAAGGTGACGAGAACCTGCCATCATGAGCATTTCACCCGAAGGCCATGGTGATGGAAAAGACTCACCACAAGGGTACAAATCTATTAGGAGGTCTATTTTACTCATTTGGCAATTTTTCATAATTCCCATCGATGTATGAATGTGGAACGTAATGTCCGTGAGTAGTGACTGGAAGAGGGGCTGGCTCCATGGAGGACGCCATTTCCATGCACAGCATCGTACTCCTGGTGCTGTGAGTGGCAACGTAGGTTGTATTAGAAAAAAATGAATGTAGTGTAAAAGTAAAAAAAAGTCACACAAATAACATAGTGTTACAAAATTTTAGACTACCATAGAGATGTGGAGTCTGTGCAAAGAAAAACATATATATTACCATATGGATAATGCAATTCAAATGGTAAATATGGACATTGGGAAATGGCTAAAAAAAACTAAAAATGCTTATGCATATAAAGAGTAAATAACTTTACAAATTGGAGGCATAGAGTCTTCTCACCACACACACGTTAGCATGCACCTGGCCTACAAGCAGCCACCTGGCAGAGTGGCCGCTCACATAAACCTAATGCCCGTATTTTTTTGTGAATTGATTGCCATGACACAACCGGATCCAATGGGTTAACATTAGGGAGAGAGACGTAAAGGTAGAGACAGAAAGAGATAATAACCAAATTGAGACAAAGAAAGAGTGAAAACAAATGGAGTTGCTAGAGTTATGGGACTCATCGACAATATTAGAGAGTGCAATTTTCATTTCTCATTTTACTCAAATTACAAGCTAATCTTCCTTTCAATGGTGTGACTAAGGTATCACATGGAATACTTGTTAGTATTGCAATATTATTTTCTACAATTATGCTTATTTTACCCATTGTAAATAAGTCTTCTAATATCTCCCGCCATGAGAACCCTACCTTGGCTTAATGTCTCAAGACGTTACCTGCCACTCAAGGGCTAACAGTACAATTAGCAATAAGAAATAAAAAATATTCTCTGAAAATCAAGGAAAGGGGAAGACAGTTGCCATAGGTAGGACTAATAATTGACTTCTTCATGACTATGCACCAGTGGAGCCATTTTTATATAATCAGAATTGATAAACTAAAATCATAGTGGACATGGCATGTATGTATATGCCATTCCAGCATCAATGGGTAAATATTTCTGCTGAGTTTCAAGAGCTAGAATTAAACTTAAATTGTATTTTATATTTCTTTTAAACAGCCCTGCCCCATCTGTGGTAGGACAGCAGGCACACCCAGCTGGGGCTGTAGGAGGAGCCAGCGGAAGTACCGTCATAAGTGGGCCATCGGATCCCAAATCGGCAGAGAAAAAGGCACAGGATGACCTTAAAGTTGATAATGGACAACCCACCACTAACATTCAGGTAAAGGAGAGAAAGAAGCTCAAGTTTTCCTTTACGTGACCCTGACAGTGCACCTAATGTTGGATCAGATGTAAAGACTCTTCCACCTAAAGTCAGAGTATTGGCTTGGAGGGATAGTTTGTTCAGGAAGATTTTTAGTGATAGGATTTTTTTTCTGTATTTTTGTCTTGGAGATACTGGACCACAACACCTAGAATCATTGCAAATTTTAATAGCCTTTTTAGATCAAGATTTTTTTTTCACATTATATATGTACTTATACATATATTTACTTACACATAGTATGTGTTAGAGTATTTTGTGTGTGTGCGCGTGTGTGTCTGTCTGCCTGTCTGTCTGTCTGAGTTTTTAAGAGTGATGGAGTGGGAGAGAGGGAGGGGGGTGTAAATGAGCCTGTTTAGGTAGACAAATGTATAGAGAGGCTTTATAAAGGAAGTGGATTCAAAATGTCTCTCGTATTTCAGGTTCGTCTCCCAGATGGTTCCCGCTTTGTGATTAAACTGAATCACTCTCACACTGTCGGTGACATTCGGCACTTTATTGTGACAGCCCGTCCAGCCTTCCAAGCTGTGGACTTCGCTCTGATGACCACCTTCCCCCATGCAGAACTAACCAATTTATCTCAGAACGTAGTCGACGCTAAGCTTTTAAATTCGGCATTAGTTGTGAAAAATAAGTAACCATTTCCTGTATATAAATTTCCATATATACAGAATTATTATGTTTAGGCATACAGTTGCATTTTACCAAGGGAAGTGATGCTTTAAAGATTGCTCATTGTCTACCCTGTTATTGCATAGCCATCTAAAGAAACGGAGATACAGAGGGATTCTCATCCATGTTACTATTGCACATCATTGTTTGTTTTAAAAAAAATATATCATTGTTATGGAACTTTTTTTTTTTTTTTTTCAAATTTGGCTCAGGCTTGACAATGTATATTTGTCCACCTTCCAAGCTTTTTTGTTTGTTTGTTTTTTGTAACACTAGCATCTTTAACATCCATTAATTGCCTCAAGAAGCTTCAGATATTTATTTTACCTATACTGTATGCTATTAAATTATTTTCATATACTATTGTGGTTTATTACTTTAATGTGTAAGAAAAAACACCAGTGCATTGTATCTTCTATTTTAGTTACAAGATTAAACAACAATTCAGATAACATACGTTTTATTTCCAAATTACAAATCAACCTGGATAATGTATGTAATAAATCCCTGTTATATATATAAAAAAATAATAATAAAATAAAAAAAACAATAAAATAACCGCGGGCTAATGCCGTCTGAACTGCTTCTTGAATTTTTCATAATGGAAGTCGTCCGTGGCCTTCTCTCCTGGGGGTCTTTTAGGGGCTATGGTTGAGATCTTGACTCCGCCACCCACTACAGGCTCCACAATTTCCTGCACCTTCTTCTCCTTTTTCTTTGCTGGCCCAGCCTCCTCAAGATTAACTGGAATGAAAATTATGATATCTGAAAGCTTTCAAGGGAAAAGTAATTTGCAAGAAATTTAGTGTTTTACCTGCTTTTATTCCTGCCAGCCAGGAATTAAACTTTCAAGGCAGTTTTGATTTTAATTTAGCTAGTGTTCAGTTTAATTATTTGGTCTTTTCATTTACTATGTACTCTGAAACATTAAGCAATGAGTTTTTTAAACTAGATGTTATTCTCAATAACAGCTGTTAAAAAAGAATTTCTTAATACTTTTTTTCCTTTTTCTTTTTTGCTAAAGTCATTAGTAATGTAATGGCGTTTGCACATCATAACTTGATAATCTTTCATACTTGTTTTTCCTCTGAAACTATTGATAGGTTTGAGACTATTCCATCTAGTGAGCTTATGCAATAAAGAAAAAAAAAATGGAAGTGTCTCATTCACCTTCTAGCAAACAGAAATCTATCAAATACTTAAATCTTCATTATACTTAGCCCAATGTATGTACATGCCATGCCCACTGTGAGTTTACTTCATTAATTGTTTTTACACATAGATGGCTACATTTGTACTAAGTCACCAATGTGCCTATTACAAGTACTGCCTGTCATGTCTGTTTATCTTTTCCTTGATTTACGAAAATATTTTACATTCTCCTATTTTGCTGTTACTAATGTTTATAACATTATAATTACTATAATGTCTATAATAAAAGCAACACTATTGATATTCATAGCATTAGTAAAGAAGAAGAAAAAATTCTCCTGCCAATTCAAGGAAAGGTGAAAACAGGTAAGGTCACAAGGTCTACTAATTGACTCCTTTGTGGCTAAGCACTAGCAGAGCCATCTATGTGCAGACATTTCAAAAAAAGAAAGAAAAAAAAAAAAAAGCGCACAGCAAATATTATATAAATTACAGAGCGTCTTCAATATTCTTGAAAATATTTTCCTCCAATAAAGTTAATAGGCAAAGGGCAAAATGAACACAACTTTGCTACTCATGGTCAGTGATGATGCAATAAACAGAGGTTCTTTAAAATTTTGATCTAATAATTGTAACATTAATTTTTCCTATGATCATCAACTTACATCTATTGTGTTGTACAAAGTTGACAGCCATGTTCTTGGGAACAAATTCTGAGGGTCGTTCTTTCTTCATCATTCTTTCGCGAAGCAGTTTCTGTTTGGCTTCCTCTGTTGCCTCAATGTTCCGGATCTTTGCTTCAAGCCCCAGATCCACCTCAGGAATACCACTCAACATCTTGGGGAAAATGATAATAGTGAAAATGTGACTACTTCTTTTATACCCTATGAAAATTTTAAAAATTAACTGAAGAAATTTGTTGCTAACCACTTCACATGCATTTTTCTATAAATTGTGCTTAGTACAATTGTAAGTGTTTTTACACCCAGAGGACTGGCATTACTAAAATTATCAGATAAACGAATATATAACATTTGTTTCTTCAATGCTGTCTTTAATAAGTATATTAAGGCCTTAAAAAGGTAACATAACCTCTATGAAAGGCACACACCACCCCTCTCTTTGAATCTGTTCTTTCCCTTCATGAATAACAAAAAATTAATAGTGGGTGTAAAAGTTGTCTCTTGAAACCCTCCATACCCATACACTTGGTTATACCAATGCCTTCAAAGCAAAAACCCATATTTTGAAATTTATTAAATGACAATACAAAATGCATTCAAAAACTAGTGAAAATGGCTACCAGTTAGTGAAGTAAAACTACTCTTAAACTCTTGTTCTAAGCTTAGAGTTTCCTGAAAAAAATGAAAATGAAATATATATATATATACTAACACAGACAAACAGTAAAAGAAACCTGCCTGGTTACTCAACATCTCCTCACTCTTCTTAGTCGTTGAAACCCTTAAGATATCTGGGACAGCATGCAAAGCTGCTTCCTCAAGGGTCAGGTGTCTTGGGGTCTCATCCTGTTTTTCCACAGACGTAAGTCCCTTACGCTTTGCGAGGTTCTCCTCAATGTACTTTTGCCTGTGAGATGTGTTCAATTATTGGTAGAAAATTTAAGAATGCTGATTAATTAATACAAATTCATCAATGGATACTATCAAAGGCCAAGGAACCACATCACAACTATTAGTCATATTTCTAAGAAATATGCCTACAAAGCCCGTGACATGATGTAAGCAGTTATTATGTTATGAGCAGATCACTGATTTAATCAGGGTTGCCACAGGAAATGCACATGAAGGTGTAGTCACATGATAGCACACAATGATAACCTAGAGCCACCATACTAAAAACACTGTTAGCAGCTACAATCATCTAAATGCAATATCCGTGTCACCAATCAATGATTCCATAATACAGCTCTAAACAAATTTAAGCATGCATCCAGTGGTTATCTGACTTCAGATTGTAATAAATCATTTGAGATTTAACAAAGAAATGACCTAGTACAAACCAAACTAAAAGCAGCTACCACAAAAGAGAACACTGCCACATCCACTTTTAATTTGCAGCTTTGATTTCTCATGACTGGCTTGACTAATTTACCCTAATTACAAAATTATAAGTCTTTCCAAAGGCTTTCTCCACTCAGGTATGTCTTATTCTCAGGTTGTTGAACAACTTATCTGCATAGCCTGAATGGGTAGTCCTGGATCCTGTGAGCCCAACACTTGTTTCATAGTGAAGTCATTGGTTTCATAATCCAGCCAAATGCATCTCATGATCCAGTGCAAAAGGTGCCACTATGAGACTCAAAGGCAGGATAGAGTCTGATTTTAATTACTGTATAGCAATACCAGCTATATCATAGCCTTGCCACTTGGGTCTGCAGACTCTTGATAGTTTGCCAACATGATTGGTAAGATCAAAGTCAGTGACCCAAACATTATCCAGTCCTGCTACCAAATGCTCTACCCATTATGAAGTCCATTCAAGTCTTGAAAAGCCACTGGAAAGAAGCTAAATAAGACCCACAGTACTTTCAGTACTAACATACTGGAATGTTATATGACCAATAACATTTGTTTGGATTCTGTGAGTCATCTCAGAGGTCAGAGGGCAGGGCAAAGGTCATCTACTAAGATGTGACCTTTATCTTCCTCAGCAAGATTCTTGACACTCAATTCTTGATCAGCAGAAGCTATGTCAAGTATTTTCCCTTGTAACACAAAGTTCCAGTATTACAGCTGTAAGTGCCAGGCAACCATGACCTAGAATACTATTCATGTCAAAAGATTCAGGCAGACTTGGTATGCAAGTGCTTACATACAACCTTGAATATGGGCAAATGTTTGAGGCAACTATATTTTCAAGAAGGCAAAGTCCTAAACTGACTAACAGTGTATCTCATCATGCTTTGTAGTAACAGATTATATTATACCAAAATAAAAAAGCTATAAATACATTTCTGCATCTTCATCACGTCGGTTGGTTTCTGCTGAGAAGGACGTTCCGATACCCGTATCATAAGCATCATCAGATTTCTTGGCATTTTTCACTTGATTCAAATCAAGCATACCTCCAGTCTTAGTTTTAAATGGGTCATCCTGTTCAAAAAAATAAAAAATAAAAAATAAAGATCATAATATAAAATAAATTTAAATATCAGACCAAATTAAATCTACAATTACAATAATACATCAAAATGAATGTACACAGTATACACATGACAACTTCTTCAGGTCAACTTACATCTGGACCTTCCTTCTTTTCGACCTTTTCCCCAACCAAGAGTCCCTCCGCACTGATACCTCCCTGCCGACGTCTAAATTTTCTCATCTCTTTACTCTCTTCAAGTTTTGCTCTGTGGTGCATTACAAAATATATTAGTTCATATTAGGGAGGCCTCATACTGAATTTTTAATTGCCAGATCTATTGGTTACACTGTTAAGGAATTCTATAACACTCAAATTTTTTTTTTCTTTTATAATTATCTTATTCTAAATCTATCTTTAAAAAACTCAACCATATAATATAGAAACTTACATAAAGTATCTATCAGTTGTACTGAATAAGGTATAGAAGAATAAACATTACAGGTTTATCAATGCACCAAAAATGACCCTCAGTAGGGCTTGCAGACTTTCCTATTTATTATCACAATAAGAAACAGCAAATTATAAATATATTGTGAAGGTTTGTTGACCTTTGCCGAAGCGCGGAGGCCACTGTGGTCTCTTGATGTGGTTCCATTCAGGGCAGTTGTCAAGTTTTTAACGCTAATTATTTCCTGGTTAGGCTAAAATGTCGAAAAATGCAAAAAAAAAATAATAATAACACTTAAATCTCACAATAAAGATTCTTCCTCGCCTGGACCGGGTTCCTCCTCATCATCCGAGTCTCTTCTTCGCCTGAAACTCTTGCCTTTTACCTTCTTAAAAGATATTTTTGGCTTCTCCTCGACTTCTTCTTCTTGTCGCGAAGACATGGTGTGTCAGAGAGTCCCACTTGAGGTGAATAAATAAGCAAAAATTAAGAAACTTTAGAATTGTTTGCAAACTCGTACACAATACAACGAGGGAGCGTAAATGCAATTATTTACAGGAGATAAAGTAGCTATATAAAGTTCAGCGTCAATCTCATAACATTCATATCAATTCTTTGATTATTTCACACACTTTTTTCCCTCTATTATTGAATAAAGTCCTTTATATGGTTATTTTACTTTATATATACGATCCATTACTGATGTTCCTTTAGACAATAATCAGCTTATTTGTATTATTCTATAGGAGCTATAATTCAACCTAAGATGCATTCACCTATCACATTACAAATAGATATATCTATTGCATAATATATGTCTTCCTTACGAAATATAATCGCGATAAAGACAACGAAAAAAATACATAATAAAAAGTAAAAGAACAACAGCAAAAGCTTGCAAAAACGTCAACAAACCTGCTTCAGATCGGCTTCTATTCGACTGTAGTGTCCATAGGGCGTATAAACTGATATATAGTCCTATATATCAGTTTATATAAAAGAAGACATCTCCATAAAACCCCAGGGTACGCCAATCCCGTTTTCCAGGGGTATGTAAGGTCATAGCACACACGCGAGGGTGGCGACACGAGCCCCGGCAGCGGGTCCAGGGCCACAACCCGGGGGAGAGGGCTTGCACATTGGGAATGCCAGATCAGTATTGGACAAAAAGATAGAAATAGATTACTTGATGGACAAAGAAAACCAGAGGTATTCGCAGTCTGCAAACAGGGCTAACAAAAAATGAACTTTAGAATACAAAATTATAAGATGGTAAGAAAGGGCAGAACAGAACAAAGGGGAGGGGGTTTTGCTATAGGTATACAAAATAGTGTCCCCCCCAATCCCTTGCCCGTTGTTTCGTGGGAGAGGGGGCTTAAGAAACAGAGACTGAGACCCAATGCTGGGAATCTCCACTCCCTTGGGCCTCAGCCCTCAACTCTACCAATTTTGCATGGTCTTCTTCCCAACCCCTTTTCATTTCCATCTCTTCTCCAACTCTTTATGTTATCCATTTCTTAAGATGTGAGAGCCGTGTTGAAAGAATGAAAGGCTGACTTTGTGCCAGTGATGAACAGCCTTGGGGAGCCATGGGCACTGTATTCCCCTCTTTAGTTGTCTACCCCTTACCCTTCAAGGGAACCATTGGAGGTGGACTCTCCAACATACTCACTAATAAATTGCATACTGTAAAACCATCAATATTCTCTTGGTCAGCTCCATTTCATCAGAACAGATGCTGGGAGTTGGATCTCGCCTGCTTACATATTGGCCACATCCACTTAACACACTCCTATCTGATGTCATGTTCTGATCTGCCCCTATACCCCCTATGTAATGTCCCTTTTTCAGTTCCACACATTCTGATGTCCTCTCTGTGCTTCATTGCAGCCTGTACCACTGCTTTCCCTCACCTATCCTCCGTTCACCAACCTCCCTACCTGTCAGACATCCTTACAGAATCCCACACTTTCTGTTTTGACTACCTGTTCTCCTTCCTCAGACACATACATATCCTTCACTTGATCTAATCTCCCCTTGCTTATTCCTACCTTAACCCATTCACTCATCCTCTTCTCATCTTCTATAAAAACAGGGGGAAATAGGAGGCTGAAGTTATATGAAAAAATATCTTTTAAGCCAGATATCAGCCCGGCATCATTCCTAAATTAGCTGAAGGTATTGAGCAAGTAGAGCTAAAAGATCTGTTCATGTTAGGTGAATGTTGATAGACAGCCACACATTCTCAAAACCTCAAGCTTCTGGAGAGACAGAGCGTGTAGAGTACCCTTTGGTAATTTTTCCAGTACCATATTAACTCAGCCTCCCTCCCCCCTCCTCTCTACCCTTTCTAATACTATACCTTCCTGTAGAGCTATGTGACCTTAGATGTTTAGCTTATTTATTTTGAGTTTAAATATTAACTGTTAACCATATAATAATACTGTGTACAAGATTTCATTCCTACAAAACAGAGTTGATGGAAGCTCTGAAAAGAATCAAAATAAATAACCCTAATATAGATTTATTATTCACAGGTGCTGACGTCTGATCAACAAAGAAGTACTACGTTTGAAGACACACCATAATCTCAAAAAGCAAGACTAACAAGAGATAATACAAGAAAAAAGAGAGAAAGAAAAAAAAAAAAAAAAGGATCCAGGGGATATAGACCATACAAAAGTCTGATGATGGTTACTGGCAGCTAAGATTTACGTAAAAAAGCATTCGGAGGTTATATTTCAAGAACTTTTATAAGAAGAGAGGGAAATAAGAGGCTGAAGTCATACAAAAAATGTCTTTCAAGCCTGATATCAGCCCTGCAGCACTGCTAAATCAACTAAATGTATGTGAAGTGTTGAGCAAATAAAACTAATAGATTTGTTCATATTACATGAATGTTTGATAGACAGCCAGGCATTGTCAAAACCTCAAGCTTGTAGTTCACCCTTTGGTAATTTTTCACAATACCTTTGCATAACCGATCACAATGATTTTGGTATTGATGGATTCCTCTCATTTTTAGCAGGGGAGGACATGGAAGGTACCAGGAAAATTGCAGGGTGAAATATGAAAATACACAGAGTCAGTCACCATATTGACTAATGAAGGAACGTATGCCCCCTTGCAACCAAGTAAACAAAGAATCCTCTATGTATTCACAGCAGGATTGAGCATTGGACAGACTCGGCATCAGGTGTTCCTGCATGTCAGTCCTACACTCTGACATGCAGTGAATACATGGAGGATTCTTTGTTTTCCTAGGCAGGGGTTGCAAGTGACACAGCCCCCTACATTAGACAATACAGGGACTGACTCTGTGTATATTATTCATAATTTACTCCACAATTTCCATGGTACCTTTCATTTCCTCCCCTGTTATCGAGGCCAAGATTGTTGCTAATGGAGGTGGGTTCCATGGCATGATTTCAAGTGAGAGGAATCCATCGACACCAAAATCATTGCAGTTGGTTATGTGAAGGTATTCTGAAAAGATATCCACCCTTTTAATTTATCATCTTTTAAGAATCTTGTCCAGCTCTTTCTTATCTGTGTGAAGGATAAGTAGTTTTTTTGGCTTTTGTCAGAGCAAATATGCAGTTATCTATTTATTGCAACAGTTGTAGTCCTACAGTCAGAGATCACATGAAGATTAAGACAATTTGGAGTGAAGACCGCTATTACAAATAATTCTTATTTTCCTAGCAAATACAAGCATATAGAAAGTCAGTTTCAATCTTATAAATTTTTACCCTCAACAGTGTTGTTCTTGCTAGGACTGCTTTTAGCAAAAAAAAAAAGATATATATATTATTATTGTTATTATTATTATTATTATTATTTTTATTCTTATTCTTATTCTTATTCTTATTCTTATTCTTATTCTTATTCTTATTCTTATTCTTATTCTTATTTTTATTATTATTTTTATTTTTATTATTATTTTTATTATTATTATTATTATTATTATTATTATTATTATTATTATTATTATTATTTTTATTGTTATTATTATTGTTATTATTATTATTATTATTATTATTATTATTATTATTATTATTATTATTATTAAACTTGTTAGGTAAAGTAGTAATAGTAGTAATAGCATACTTTTTATACAACCACCACCTTCACCACCATTACATACTGAACCAAGAATACTTATATTGTACTGCTAGTTACTACTACAAGTTCTATCTGATAGTTAATATTATTATCCCCACTCTGTTCTATATTGTTATTACCAGTGTTACTACTCATAATAATTCCAGTATTGCTGCCCATAATCTCTATTTCTAAGTTTCATTCATAATCATAATTAGGATATGAGGTAATGTACGAACATTTTCAGTAAATGTAAATTCTTTTATGATTTAGGATCGACGTGTGACAGAACTTTTGGCAGAGCATATCCCAGAAGATGAAGCAAAACTCTTAAGTAATGGAAGGTTAGTTCACTACTTTACAGGATATTAAATACTGCTTAGGATACTTTATGTAAAGTAAATACTTTTCAGGAAAAGTTTTTTTTATATTTTAAATCTGTTTCCAGGGGTCTTCAGAAGTGAAAGTTATTTGGCTTCTATACTAATTTCTTGAGTAAATATATTCTTAAAGAATTATTCTATGTAAATGCATAATTATATCAGCATTAAATGTCATAGATCTTTTAACTTCATCTTATGTTTGTTTTGACCTTTTTTTTCAGATATACATGCTTAGTGTGCAATGACAGACCAGTAGTTGATACTCTAACAGTATTATCTCAGCATCGGGTTGGAAAAAAACATAGATTTTGTAAGTTTTATTAGGGGAAAAAAAAAGATTTTTTCCCCTTATTACTGATATTTTTGTTTAAGATAATACCTTTTGTCCAAGTTTGTTTATAAGATCAAATAGTCTGGATATAATCATGTTTAAAAATTAGTATGTTAAAAATAAGAATTTATTGATACACTTAAAGGAATACCTGCACATTATCCTTAACAATGAACCCACTGCCACCATGGAAAATGCATAAAAAAGGGGAAAAAGCTGTGCTTTTTCTTTCTTTTTTTAGACCTCGTGACATTATCTGTTTTTGCCTTTCCTTGAATTGGCGGGAAAAACAGTTTTTACTAATGCTATGGATTTCAGTGGTGTAATTTTTATTATAAACATTATAATTACTATATTGTTACATACAGTAGTAACGGCAAAATAAGATGACGTAAAATATTTTCGTAAATCATGGAAAAGACTGAACGGGCAAGACAGGTAGTACTCGTCATTGGCTAATTGGTGACTTAATACAGGTGTGGCCATCTATGTGTTAAAACAATTAATAAAGTAAACTCACAGTGGGCTGGCATGTAGAAATCAAAGAGACAGTTGACCAAACCGAAATTCAGTTAACTGTAAAACTGATTCTGTAATTTATTTTTAGAGAGTTCCTTTCTGGATATTTTTTTTTTTTTTTTTTTTTTTTTCAGTTATTCTGAAATTAAATATTTATGTAAAATGAAATCCACTTTTGTTTTTTTTTATTAAGTTGTATTGATTCTCTTCATTGTTAGGATAGAATCACTGATAAGATGATAATATTTTAATGCAATTCTAAAGAAAGTAAATTACAATTCATAATGCTTTCACAGTGTTTTTAAAGTTCTGTTTCCAATTTTCTTTCACAGATCTTGCCAAGTTCATGGAGAAGAAGGAAGAGACAGAAAGGCTTATTTTGAAACGCAAACAGGAAACGTATTTGAAAAACGGGACAACAGACAACAGTGGCGTCAAGTTACATCCTGAGAGAGTTCTGGGCCAAGCAACAACTAGGTAAGGTTCGGAATTTTGCATTAAATTCTTGTGATTTGATTTATATGTTATGTTTATTTTATATATGATAAGAATGCAAGAAACAGTGATAAAGATGTTAAGTCCCTTCATTTCAGAGGCCTGTTAAAGACCTCTTCAACGTACGATAGCAGAAGTAGGTCAAAATATAAACCATACAGTCGGAAAGTAGTTCTTGAATTTGACGTAGAAGGTAAAGTTTTTCTTCTTTTATAATTAAATGTAACATTTGTTGTGAGATACATTTTACTTATGGTATGTACAGATATATAATTGCTTTTATTCCAAGTTGAGAGAGAATTTTTTTTTAATAAAACCTATTCACACTTCCCTTTTAGAAAAATTAAGTACAAAACAGATGGATAATCCAGTAGGACCGGCAAATCCCAAAACACAAGTCAGCAAATACATTCGTCAGTCGCAAAGAAAGAAAGATTTCACCGATGTTGTGGAAGCCAAGAGAAAGTTAACAGTGACGCCCCACAATAATGACTCCCCATATGTACCGAAACTAAAGACTCCAAAAAATACGCAAATTGACGGCCCAGAGAGTTCTTCGGAAGTGCCCAGGCCGAAGGAAATTGACGAGAGAACCAAATACTACCAGAATTTGCGAGCCTCAGGGTGGAAGAAGGATTTATCGGGGAATTGGGTCAGGGATGATGATGCAGAGTTCGACAGTGACGAAGAACCTCCAGAGGAATATGAAGTTAAAGTGAAGTGAAACAAGAATAATGAGGAGTGATCCAAAACAGGGGTTACATCTTTGGATGACCAGTTCATCAGATTTTATATTTTATACAAATGTGAAAATATAAGTCATTTACCAAGATTTTATTGTTTATGTAGCCAACAATTTAGAATACCTATGACCTTTTAAATAGCATACTAGGCATAAAGTAATTATTTTTTCTACTGCATAGTCTGACATTCCTTAATAGCATATACTCTGTTACCTTTATGCAGGCTTTGTTACCATTTTGTGGTTTGGGAGCAGAAATGCACTAAAGCATACTGCAGTTATAATCCTTATCAATTCATTCATGTTACTATTCATTTCATTAGAAGAACTTTTGTAAGATTTATGCTAATTTTTAGTGGTAATGATTACCTTTTACTTTTTTATGAATATCATTGTTGTATTCATCCTTGATCTTATTGAAGACCATCATAGTATTACCTTAATAAATTTTTGCGAGTACTATAATCATCATCATAAGTATCTCATAACTATCACAGCCCCCTAATCCATGCCCATCGTTGCCATGGGGAGGCTTAGAAGGCGGAAACTGGGACCCAATGCTGGGGATCACCCCTACATTGAACCTCAGCTTTCGACTCACAAATTTTGCATGGTCTTTTAGCCTTCCCCTTTTCATTTCCTTCTCTTCTCTAACCCCTTCAACTATCCACTTTCTAAGGTGTGAGAGCTGTGTTTAAAGAATTTAAAGGCTGACTTTGTGCCAGTCATGAACAACCTGGGGGAGCCATGGGCATGTAATCCCCACCACAGTGCCTTACTTTCACAACACTCTCCTCCTCCAGCAGTGCCTCCAAAAACAAGTAGGCAAAGTTTCCTTCTGCATCCTTCTTGATCATTCCCACCTTATCACAATTTCATCAGAATCCCAAGCTATAGCAATATCAGCCGTGACTGACTTCACTGGCAAGCCCATTCCTGCCCAACCTCATCTGTCTTTCAATACTTGCACCGGAACTGTCTCCCTCTCCCCAGCAGACTGCCCTATCTACAAGAATTGGTCAGATTGTGGAGAAGACTTACTTACCTGCTTCATGGATTATGATGCAGTATGAATACTGTGCTACACCATCCTCCCCTAGAAGCCATTGTAGGTCCCCCACCAATGTTGCTAAAATTACTCTACGTAGACATGACCTCCCTTTCATGTTTGCATTGGTGGAGAGTCCCTCCCTGTCCAATGATATCAACCTCCCCCCCATCAATATGAGAGTTGTTGCTGTCTAGACCATCCTGCTAAACGCTGCCTACACCTCATCCATCCTCCAGTCTTTCTACTCTCATTCCTTCTACACCGAGTGTAACTGCTGACATCCATCATTCACTCCCTCCAGACATTCTCCCAGGAATAGTGATCTGATTGCCTTTAAATCCCTCTCTCCTTTGATAATCCCTACCTTACCTTACAGACATCCTTGCAATATCCCACACATCTTCCATTGACAATTTTGATCTAATAATCCCTATCTTCCTGAACTGCTATATGAATTGTGAAGTGTAGCACATTTAATCATCAACTAACCCCCCCTTTACCCTTCTCACTGTTACACATTTCTATAGTGCTATAAGACCTTTGATGTCGAGCACATATATTTTGCTTTGTAACCATTAACCATTACTTTATTATTATTAATTTACAATTATTATTATCGTAATTGTCTACTAAATTTCCAAAAAATACTTGTATCATTTTTAATATCAAATTATATTAATATAAAGTTATAATCTTTACCAGCTATTTCTATAGCATAAAAAAGTTATATGCTTTTGCAATAGAACCACCTGCATAGTTTCAACTAAACTGAAATCCTTCCAAAAACCTCAAGACTCAGGTAATGGAAACAAAGGAGTAAATGGAAAAATAACTTTATTTCTTTTAAAGTAAAAGGACACTTTAATTGTAAGCTCAATGTTTTAAAAATGAGAATAAAAACTTCACGCCACAAAATTCTCATGGTAAGTATTGATCATGTGACCAAGAACAATGGAGAGGATACAAGATGGTAAGTACTACTTAACAGTAAATGGCAAACTTATATCATGACTATAATTATAGAAAGATAGGATCAGTGCAGAAATACATAAGTAAAACTATCCCCACCAGAGTGTAGTATTGTAATAATAACCCTCATATAACAGAACACTTATGTTACAACACAGTTGGAAAAATATATTCACTTATTTTTCTTCAAAATAAGTTACATATAAGAATTTTCAAATTATATACTTTATATATGATGACTTTCTATATTCCAGTATTCTTTATGAATAACAACACTACTGTGAATTACTAAAATAAGGTTCTTTTATCTAATCTAGGAGGGGTGCTTATTAAAGATTTCCCCTGACCATTTTCTGCTTATCCTAGGAGGCTGAAATTTTACATGGATAATGATACACATCTCTTTAGGTCATGTGCTGATGTCCAGTTCTTGACTCAACATGTTTTCTGTTACAGTGGTGAAGATGCAGTAAGGTGTGAAAATGGAGTGTCAAGTAGAGATCAGGTTTTTATATTTGAAGGGCCGCACACCACAACAGACCTTTGATGAAATGAAAGCAGCTAATGAGGAGGATGTCCAGTCATATGATGTTAAACATTGGCATCACCAGTTCAGGTGTGGTTGGAGATCTATCCTAGGGTGACCCCAGAATGCCATTGATGAGGATACCATCCATCAAGTGTAGAGAACCATATTGGAAGATAACCATATAACTATAACATCAGCTAGCCCAAGATTAGAGTTGGGTCTGTGGACTAAGTCATTCATAACCATTTGCCTATGCAAAAGTTGTCTGCTCGATGGGTTCTCAGGCTAATCACATCTTTCTAGAAGCAAGAACGAGTCCATTGTTCCAAGGCTCTTTTAGCCATGTGCCAAGAAAACCAGGAGGACTTTTTTGATAGAATAATTACACATGATGAAACTTGGGTTCATCAATATGATCCAGAAACTGAGGCCCAGACAAAACAATGGAAGCACTTTGACTTGCCACCCCCTAAAAAGGCACATGTCATTACACCCTCTGTAGGCAAGGTGATGCTCAGCATGGAGTAGTGATGATGACTTTCTGGGAAAAGGTACTTCAATTTCATGGTATGGAATGTTGATGAAAGGTGTCTGCCTTCCACAAGACATCACCCTTGTTCACAACTCTCACATTACCCAGATGGAAGTGCAGTCTGTAGCTATGACATCCTTCCTCATCCTCATTCTCCTGACCTTGCACCATCTGACTTTTACCTCTTTTACCATGAAGTCATTTTTGAAGGATAAACATTTCTAAAATGTTGAGACATTGAGACATTGATTTCTGACTTCTATAAGTGATGAGTACACAGCTGTATAAAACAATGGAAGAAGTGTGTCACCCTTGGAATCTAATGTAAAGAAAGACTAATAACTGTACATTTCATTCCTGTAAATCCAAGGGAAGTAAGTTGGGGGAAATCTTTGAAGAGCACCCCTTGTAGCTACTGTATATTTACTGTTACTGTATTAATGTATTGATGTATTCTTTCTTCAGATATCACCCCCCAAAATCCCTTGCCCATTGCTGTTGTGGGGAGGCTTAGGAGGCAAGGACTAGGACCCAGTGCTGGGGATCTCCCCTGCCTTGGGGCTCAGCCTCAACTTTACTAATTTTGCAGTCTCTTTCCCCACCTGCTTTTTCATATCCATCCCTTCTCCAACCCCTTCTTTCATCCACTTCCTAAGGTGTGCAAGCCATGCTGAAAGGATGAAAGGCTGACTTTGTGCCAGTCCTGAGCAACCTGAGGGAGCCATGGGCACAGTATTCCCATTTTAGTTGTCTAGCCCTTATCCCTCAAGGGGACCCTGAGGGATGGACTGTTTCTCTCCCCAACATACTCTAGGCTTACCATGGCCAATAATGAATATGTTATACCCTTGTTAGGGGCAGTGAGGCTTGCCTATTCATCAAATAGCCCCACCAACTCAAACTCTCCTGGTTCCCCAACCCCAGGCTCTCCTTTGACCATGACTCTGAACACTGCAACTACTACCCCCTCCTCAATGCCTACTCCTCTGCCTCAACCTCCCTCCTTGCTCATCTTGATACAATCCACCACTGCGGTCTTCACTTAACCCGATCCAGAACTGGTAGTTCTACCTGTCCACACACCATAAAAATATCAGATTTTGCTGGGTGCCCAGCCATGTTGGAATCCCCAGCAATGAACAAGTAGATACTCTAGAACACAATGCTGCTATGTCCACATCACACCATCAGCGTTTCTCACGTATTACAGCCACAGATTATTATCCCCACTTTAAGACCTTCCTGTATGCCCGATGGCAATCTTTCTGGTGATGTCTCCGCACTAATAAATCACATACTGAAAAACAGATGTTGGGAAACGGCTCGCGCCTGCTTACGCATTAGCCACACCCGGTCTAATGCACTCCTATCTGATGTCATGACGTCCCTGTGTAATGTCCCTCTTTCAGTTCTACACATTCTGGTATCCTGTCCATGCTTTGATGCCACCCATACCCCACCTATCCTCCCTTCACCGACCTCCCAACCTATCAGACATCCTTACTGAATCTCACACTTTCTGCTTTGACAACCTGTTCTCCTTCCTCAGACACATATATATCTTTTACTTAATCTAATCCCCTATATTAATCTAAATAGTTGATGTACAGTAACTAACAACTAACTCAACTGCCCCTGACTATTCTTTACTGTACCTTCCTATAGTGCTACATGACCTTAGATGTCTAGCACATTTATTTTGCTTTTAACCATTAACCATCTTCAGAAATCAAAAAGTTATTAAAGAAAATATATAATATTTTTGCTCTGATATTTCTATACTGTAAACAAAATTTCAAAAGTTTGTTTTCAAAAATAATATGAAATTACTTTACTGTTATAAATTACTATCTTTTCTCTTCTGGTTATGTGTAGAATGTGAGTGTATATATGTATGTATGTGAATATATATATATATATATATATATATATATATATATATATATATATATATATATATATATATATATATATATATATATATATATATATATATATATACACATATACGTATATAAAATTTTATATATATGCTTAAGTATCAATAAATTATACACTCAGCTTTAGTATCTTTTCTATTGAGGTAAGATCATTTTTTTTCTTTCTTTCTTTCTTTTTTTAGACACACCTGTATCATGCTCATTGTCATATATACAATAATCTCTGGATAACAGGTATTGATTAATGCTGAAAATAAGATTTTGCTAGTAATCTCTTCTTCAAAATTAGCAACTCCATAGACTTGCAATATGCCAGATGTTGAAAATGAAAAAAAATAAACTTCTGTATACAACTTTATCACAGATCATTTGTATAAATCATAAAAAAGGAAATATCCTCAGACTATTTTCTGTGAAACCACCTTGCAGAATTGGCACAAACTATTTGAATGAACAGTAGTATTTCTTTTTAAACTTTTTCTCTCTATATATAGTTTATTGTTTACATTGCTGGTATCACACTTCCTGCAATGCTAATACATGTTCTTAATAGTATCTGCACCAGTAAATCACATACTGTATTTCCATGCCTACCCAAAACAGATAGCACTCACTGGGGCATAAGACATCCTAATGTTACATTATGGATAGGATTACATAATAAATATTTTAAGGATAGACTTTTGATTAGAAAAGCAATGTATACATATACTGTTTCTGTAGAACACTTATCTCAAAAATGGCTTTCTCTTAGAAAAATACACTTTTTCATACAGTTTCAACATAAATGTGCAACTTGACACCCAATATTTATAATGGAAGATCAATGCTACATAATGTACGAGTATTACTCAGATCCCAATAGGCATCTGAAAAAAAATTTGTCATGAACTAAGTAAAATATATTAACATTTGAGTGTAGAATGCTTTCCAAATTGAAATATGACAAGAAACATTTCCTACACTAGGTGTAATGTACATAAATAATAGTAGACTTCACTTCCAGAAGCATAGACATCCTGGCAAACAATTACATTACCAGTATCAGAAAACTTGCTCTCACCTGGTCATCTTTTCACTGACATGATAAAAATAAAAATAAACACTATGAGATCACTTCCTTCAAATATATCTAGTTACTAGAATAATCATCATGTCTGGATGTCAGTTCATCGTATCAGCTGTACAGATGCTTTCCACTTACTCATATGGGTGCAGTGGAATGACCAGCTTAGCTCCAAACGGTGAGACATACTTAATTCCCACGGCACTGAAGGTCTGCTGGGGGATGGGTACATTTATGAGGTAGACCTTGCCCCTTGCTGGAGTATAAGCAAGGGGAAGAGATGGACAGAGTAAGACTCGAGCCAGAAGGGGCGGCTGGGTGGAGGGGATGGCAGCCAAGTCACTGGGTGGGTCGAGGGCAAGAATTGGAGCTCGGGAATTTGAGGCCCACCTTGTTGTTGAAGTGAGCCACGTATGGCCAGAACCTCCCTCTCCTGCTCTCCCACTATGGTCCAGTCTGGCATCCACAATCAGATCAACGGTGGCAGGAATGCCCCCTGGGTCAGAGGCTGTGCGTCCTGAGGTGAGGGCATACAGCTGCAACTCGTGGGTGAGCAGCAGAGATGGTGGGGGTGAAGTGGGCAGCTGTGGTGTGACAACAACAGTCCTAACTCCGTGACTCTCCAACTGCCTGGCTGCATTTACTCCCGCAGCTCCTTGCACATGACAGCCACACAGCACCACTACAACAGGTGGCTGGTGGCTGTTGCCTGGTCCTAGCCTGGAATAACAAAAATGTGTTTATGAAAACAAATCATAAGTTCCTGGAGCAGGTGCCAAAGTGGTTGCCCTCAAAGACGAAAATTGACCTGTGGTGCCTAACAAACAAACACAAGATATATCAAATAGAAAATCTTAAAAAAAAAATATATCAAATAGAAAATCTAAAAAAAAACAAAAAAAAACATAATCAACTGAACAAATATTACTATTTAAGGAGAGAAATATGTCAATAATTAATTGGTGAATAAAGTTGTGATGAAACTTGAAGCCGAAGTCAATGCCAATCAAGGGTTAGGGGCATGACAAACTTTCCTCAATGTCTGAACAAACTGCAACTATATCAGTGTTATTTTCCATTTAATATTGCAAATTAAAAGTCTGCACAAAAGCCTAATACAGACTATGGTGTGAAAATTTAGTTGCTTAATCAAAGGGAACTCTGGAAACAGTGCTCCTATCTAATGCTTACTTAATTAGTATTATCCTAGTGTTTCTAGTCATTTGAGATGTATTTTCTTACTGCTTACAGATAATGGAAATAAAATTAGAAAGAGCAGTCACCTGCTGGAATTGCAATAAGGGTCAGGGATGTTTGTAGTTGATTTAGGAAGATTTTGAGTGTGTGTTTGAAATACATTTTTTTTCACCCAAAGTGTTTCCAACCCCTTTAAGAAATTAAAGACAAGAAGTTAACTCCTACATAAATAAGTCAGCCTTAATATCAAAAGCAATTATCATTTCTACTTTAGATTAAGTATATCAGCCATTCCATGAAAAAATAAATAAATAAAATTCATAATATGGATAAATCAAATCATTACTTGAGATATTTTAAAACTTCCAAACACTGTTGCCAAAAAATTCAGAAACACAACACCTACCTGTGGTTGCCTCCGCTCAGAGAAAGAATGACTTCTGTTGCAGCTCGTCCAATGATCTCCAGTTGACGTGAGTGAGTGAGCCCATGTTGATTGGCCGTAGATAAGAGTTCTGCCCGTAATTCACTGCTCACAGAAGGTACCAGCAGTCCACAATCTACATTTGTTATATAAATTTGTGAAGTCAACTATGTGACACTGGGAATTAAATATATCCATAGTTAAGTCAAATGTTCAGATAACTATAAACATACTTAAAAGCGGCCTTATTTTCTTTTCCTCTGTGACACAATGGCTTAGTAAATACATACCATTTGCATAGATAACTTCTGCAGCTCCTGAAGTAGGCACAGTTATCTGCTTCTTTGCAGGTGCTTTAGATGGCAGCACATTCTCATCACATCTATATTTCTTTTCTGTATACCTATCTGCCTGACGAACCACATCGGGCTTGAGACTCTGTATTTCTTCTATCACAGCCTGTGCATTAGAGATACATTTAAGAATATCATATGTATATATTTATATATGACTATATACACTAATACTTACACAAACTCACATTCTCACACTCACACTCACTCACACACACACAGTCTCCTTCATCCTGTCCTCAATATCTATAATAATTAGATAAATAAAAATCTATCCCTTATGTGATCCAAGCACTTCTCTTTACAAAACTACCTCCTCACCTGCTTGTCAAAGAGCGCTAGGTTCTTCTCAAAGTCAAACTCTGTGCTGAGCATATCATCATCAATGGGGGTGCCGAAGGTGGTCTCATCCCTGTTGCGCCTACGTTCCCTCTTGCCTGGAGTCCTGGAGGAGTCGTTGCCATATTTGTCATTCCGCCTTGGAGAGCTGTATTCATGGGACGTGTAGGGGGCCTGATATGGGCGTTGCCAATCATTTCCTTGGTCCCTGGGGGTTTCGAAGGGGATGGGTTAATGGTGCTTTTTACATGAATGTGATTATGGTAAGAAATATATATATGACAACTGAAAAAGAATTAAAAATTAATAATAACAGTGATAATATCTATATGGATAATACAACCTATTATTATTTCTATAACTGGCATCATTATCACTATCATTAGCATTATGACAATGCAGCGACATGTCAGAATGATAACTTAAAAAGAAAAGAATTTTTTTTTTACCTAGTTGTTGAAGATTGTGTGCCATGTGCCAAGGTTTCTCCAACGGATGTGCGAGGCTTCCGTTTTGCTTGTTGCGGTGTCTCACCTCCACCTAAGTTCAGTCCAGTACCTGTTGTCTGCTGTTGTTGTGGCTTTGCAATGATCTGTTCTTGTCCATCATGTACCTTCTGGAATGACTGCTGTGCCTGACGCTGGGCAGAATACCGCATGCTGGATTTTCCCTCTGCATTTGACACTTGTATCATCGTTTCACTGGGGCGAGCAATAATCTTCAGGTCCTTTATGTCACAAGCACTGCAAGATGGGAAATACAGCTAGTTTCTCTTCATAAAAAAGGCTATGATGTGTACTATCCATGTTAAAACCAGTGACAATAATAGATATAATGGTAAAAAGTTTTTTAAAAAAGTAGCTCTAAAAATTATATCATTCATTAGTAAGAAATAACTCACTGAGTCTCAAATGTCTGACCCACTACCTAGATGCTATGGTTTACAATCCTCAGGTTAAAAATATACAATAACAACAACTCTAATAACTTCAATCAACAACAACAACAACTCACCTAATCGTGACCTCATTAAGAGCATCTGGACGCCCATTGTGTATGACGCGGGTGATAGTAAGTGTCTGCTTCTGAGAG
>NC_051395.1:46963316-46980816 GCF_015228065.2 Penaeus monodon | reverse complement strand
AGTTATCATTATTATCCTTATCAACATTACCATTACCATCATCTTTATCATCGAAATTAAGAGCCCAAGCCATAATGGGAAATGGAAATGGGAAAATAAAAGAAATACATACATTCTTAACATAATATACCTATTATTGAATCACTCCTTTCCCCCCGTCTCCACCAGCGCCATGCACAGCGTAGTGTCACCAGCCGGCAGTGCCACAATTAAGTACAAATCGAGGCACGGAGGCAAGAGGAAAATCAGCAGCGAGAGAGCAGCATCTTTACCCACGCTCCCTCCCTTGCCTAACTGTGGGCAAGGGGTAGGGGGCGTGGCTCGTTATACACTCCAACAGCTGATTGTCACCACGGAGGTGCTTGTGCCCAGTCCGGTGCGTGTCGTGGGCAATGGCGTGGGTTTTCTTTGGTGAAATGGAATCTAAGAGGTCATTCCTTTTCTGCGTTTGGGTGAATAGATAAAATAAGAATGATAAAATGATAATAAAGTAATGAAAAGAATGCAGTGTGTGGATTCGCTTCGGTTCGTGGTTCTGTATGGTTGATTTGAGTCGTTTTTTTTTATTATGTATTATGTAAGGTATTATGTAATGTCTTGCAAGTTTTTGCCACTGTCTTTGGTTTATTATATAAGTCTAATATATTTTTATTTCTTTTCGTTTTTCTTACTTTCGCTCTTGTATGTTTTTTGTGTAGAAATTTGACTGAATCAGGTATGACATCTATGTGTTTTTATCAAGTAAAAGTGGAATACTTTCGTTAAAGTGTGACTGCTTCTATAAACACACACACATACACACACACACACACACACACACACACACACACACACACACACACACACACACACACACACACACACACACACACACACACACACACATATCACACACATACATATGTGTGTGTGTGTGAATGGCTTTGTCTTGGTAAATAATGACTGGAAAAAGTTGATTTAGGGCCAGATTTGTGAAACAATTAATTTGTAATTTGAGAACATGACGCGGGATTTCGCTTCGCATTATAATGCGTGTGTGAATGTGTGTGTGTGTTTGTGTGTCTGTGCGTATGTGTGCTGTGTGTGTTTATGTATATATGCATGAGTAAGTGTATGTGCCTGCGTGTATGTGGTGTAGTGTGTATATATATGTGTGTATACGTGTTCAAAAGTAGAGTCAAATACTAATTCACCACATGAATATCCAAATCACTATTTCATCATAATATCTCTCACAGCCTAGAATAACCACCTTCCCCCCCCCTCCCTATTAGTCCAGGTTTCTGAGCAACCGAGAGCGTGGGCGTCGCTTTATGTCTGCTCGAGCCTCCCGCTCCACCGAGAGGCCGCCCACAGCGCAAGGAGAAGACCTGTCCAATGCTTCGGTGGTACGACCTGTCTATGCCTTGGTTGCTGTTGTTGTCATTAATGCTGAATGTTATTCTTATCTTCATTACGGTTTTTATTTATTAGCCTATGCGCTATCATGGTCATTATCAGTTAGAAATTATTATTATTAGTGTTGTTGTTGTTGTTGTTATTTTGTTGTTATTATTATTATTATTATTATTATATATAATATATATATATATATATATATATATATATATATATATATATATATATATATATATATATATATATATATATGTGTGTGTGTGTGTGTGTGTGTGTATGTATGTATGTGTGTATGTATATATTTGTATGTAAGCTGATATTTCATACTGCAAAATACTCCTCTCGCATACCCTTTCATCGCAACTGTCTGACTTTGCAATGCGTGCACAGGAGGAGATCCAAGGCAGTCGGACCGGAAGTGGGTCGTCCTTCGGGGGTTCCGCTGAGCACTTCCGGCAGCGAATGAGGCCCCTGACGCAGCCGAGGAAGGTGAAGGAGACTGTGCTCGGTTGTCGTGGGTTACATGCCTGTCTGTCTTTTCTTGTATGTGAATGGATGTTTATAGAGAATTATGCACACGTGAGTATGTATGTGTGTGGGGGGGGAGGGAGGGTTATGGGTCAGTGCTTGAAAGTATTCATTCGTGTACTATGTACGTTAATGTCCGTGAGTATAGATGTATGTAAATAATATACGATTATTTTAGCATCGCATTTTTGTGGATGCATAGATATACCATATGGGATCACTGGGCCTATTGCGATGCTCAAGCGATATAAAAAAAAATCCTATATCTATTTACGCGTCTATTTTCAACAAATACATATATATGATCTTTTTTTTTCCTTTTAAAACTAGAACAACTCCAACTACACCTGTAATCCCCATAACTTGCTTCTCAAACTAACACATCTTCCCCATTGCCGTGGCTTCCTTCCGAGCAGTACGGGGCCATTCCCGCGCCCCCAGGTGACGGCACAAACCCGTGGGATTACAGTGAGCTCCTGTACCGGCGCCGAGCGAGGATAACGGAGGCCCGGAGCTTCCATAGGTGAGGCCCTTTGTGATTTCGTATTTCATATTTCTTTAAATACTCGCACAATGAGTAATATGTTAAACACCTTTCTCTTTCTTAAAAAGAAAACAGGAGAAAGGTAATAGTAACAGCAATAACTTTGAAGTATATTAAGAAAATAAAGGAGCGCAGGAATGGAGGAAAAGGTTGTGGACTCGTGTATGTGTTGTCCTCGTGTGGTTGTTCTTTTTTTATTGTTGTTATTGAGGGGGCATTCCTTGCAGAGGTTGTGTGATTTCCTATTATTATTATCCTGTTTTTTTCTTATTGATGGCAAAATGTACACTGAGGTGTGACTCTGTTTTTTCTTCTTGTTGAGGGTGATATGAATGTGTTGTTTTGATGCGTGACTGCCTCTTATTAGTAGTAATGGAGATGACTGGCTGAATGCGACGTGTCCCAATCACGTGGTTGTATCCCAAAAGATTATCATTACCCCTTCAGAGTATTAAATAATCGACATTAACAATCAGTCAACATTAATTATCAGATTGCCAAGTGCATCTTCGCCATGTAAACAAAATCTATAGTTTTTACATGGACTATTATTCTTTAACTGGGATTATTATTATTTTTTTTTTAAATACAAATTCTGTATATTGACAAGCACTATACTATAGGGTCTGGAGTACTTCGATTATTCAAATTATTCTTGAGGAAAATGCTTAAGTAGCGTACAACAACTAAAATACTGTTCGTGAGTTTCAAATACACCAAACGCATGTGAACTTCAGTGTCAGAACAAGAAAAAGAAGTCTGGGATGAGTTACCATTTTTGTCCTGAGACTCGACGCTTTTTTTTTTTTTTCAAAAATCGGTGATTGTGCCAAATTCATGGCTATTTTGTAATGAAAAAATAACCTAACCTGATGACCTGGAAATTCAGAAAATAACCATCACACACACACACACACACACACACACACACACACACACACACACACACACACACACACACACACACACACACACACACACACACACACACACACACATATATATACTAAACCATTTGTAAAAATGTAAGGATTCAACCATCCCCTTCCAAGGATTCGAACCGCGTTCCGAATGCCAGTCCTTCCATGTCGAAAAGCGTTGCTCGAGAATGAAAAGTCAGTCTTTTAACATGTCTCTATCTCATATCCCACATGACCTTTGACATTCCTAGGCGCCGACGTGCTGACTTCGCCCGCCTGGTGATGACTTCGTGCCAACGCCTTCGCGACACCCACCGCCCCCGCCCACCGGATCTCAGTCACGTCCTCACCCACCGTCTGCCGAGCGCCCTCAAAACCAAGTACGCCCGTATCCTGCAGGATCTCTTCAAGGAGCTGAGGGAGAGGGAAGTTCGGCCCGTGCACATGAGGCCCCTGAAGCAGTGGGACAGGTAATGGCCTTGCAGCTTTCCCGTGTGTTTTTAGATCTCGTGTGTAAAGCTGTTTAATTACTGATACGCTCGTAGTTACTGTATGGTTGAAGGTTATGATGCAGTTTTAATTTTTTTTCGCCTTTCTGTCGGGTTTGAAGCACTCTAATGACATTTTACTACGAATAAAATCATTCAAGAAAACACAAACACACATCCGGAAGACAAGTGTGTGGAATGACAAAAAACAACAAAAACTAAATGTTACATCCGCTCACCATCTTTAACATTAACATAAATACATCCAAACTAAAGACTAATCAGTAACCTAAGAAAGAAGCCCAGATGAAAAAAAAATATATATATATATTTTCTACTTTCCAGATACGAGGCGCAAGTGGTAGAGCGTGTGCCTTGGGTGGGCAAGGAAAGGCGTGCGCTCAGTCGCGCCATGGCCAGCTTCCCGCCGGCGGTGAGGACGGTCATGGCGGAAGTGCTGCGGCCGCTCGACACTCTCTCCCTCGCTGATATATCTGATGGGTAGGCCTAGGCTAATGGAAGGCGGATGTGTGGTACTAGACGTTGGTCGGAATCGTTTTTGTCTATTTATCCGTCTTTATCTCTGTGTCTCTCTGTCTCTGTCTATGTCTCTGTCTCTGTCTGTCTGTCTCTGTCTCTGTCTCTGTCTCTGTCTCTGTCTCTCTCTCTCTCTCTCTGCCTCTGTGTGTGTGTGTGTGTGTGTGTGTGTGTGTGTGTGTGTGTGTGTGTGTGTGTGTGCGTGCGTGCGTGCGTGCGCGCGTGTGTGTGTATGTGTGAGCGTGTGTATTCTAATGATTTCGTGTTTCTATTTCTTTAAATACTCGCACAATGAGTAATATGTTAAACACATTTCTGTCTGTTAAAAAGAAAACAGGAGAAAGGTAATAGTAACAGCAATAACTATAAAGAATATTAAGAAAATTAAGGAGCGCAGATTACATACGACTGTACCCAAACTTCAGTTTTATATAAAGTTTCATTGGCATTTTGATTATAAAATGAAACAAACTCCGGACCTGCAGTTTCGACACCCGAATTCGAAACACGTGTCGTGCTTCACCCAACAGAGGCAATGTAACTCTCTCTCCAATGATATTACTGTATTTCATTATATTAATAATCGAAGAGCGAACATCTAACCACTTACGCGTAAGGAAAACAGGGCAGGAGTATCTACGTAAAAGCCAAAGAACTTTTTCTGCTACTTCTTCAGAATAGCTTTTCAGTATATTCGGTATATTTCCCCTTCGTTGTTTTGTTTTACAGTTGGTTCAACATGAATTTTATACAAATCGTATACATTTTATACAAATCGTCAACCCCAACACTCTCACACTAAATCAGAACCACATGCCTTACACAACGCTACATCACCACCCACAATAACCCACTTACAGTGTCCTACTACACGAAACAACAACAATAACCATAACACGCGTACCTACCTCACCAGGGGCATGGGTAGCGGCGAGGGCGTGGAACTGACGGTGTTGATCACGCGGTGGCGAGCGGCGGCGAGGTCGGGGCGAGCGAGGCTGCGAAGCTCCTGGTTCACTGAGTCGCTCTCGGCCATTAGGGAGGCCGCCCTCGCCACCAACCTCTCTCCGTCGCGGCGCCTGACGGTCATGCACGCCTTCAACAACCTCCTGGCGTCGAAGGTAAGGTGTCGGTGGGCAGGTGGATCGCCGGGGTGGGTGGGTGGGTTGGCGAGGAGGAGGGGGTTATGAACACGGAAAAAAGTATGAATGCGAAATAATAACTTTTCGAAGTGTGAGAACAACGTTTGTTAAACTGTCAGCATTAAGTGTGATTCAAATTGTAATGCGGATAGGAAACATAACAGTGATAATCTTCAATTCTTTCTGTTCTATTTGTTTTATTCAATCTCATTCGTATCCTTGCTAAAAAGCGGTTGCAAGAATAGGTGGGCGAAGTGGGCGGGGCGAGGAAACGGACGCAGACCTGTTCGGTTCGAACTGGAGACGTCTACGTGATGTTCTCATTATTTTCTACAAAACATTTATAAAAGAGAAAGAGAAAGAAAACAGACATTTGCTTGTGAATCCGAAATAACTCAGCTACCTGTTGACAGCTGCAAGAAGTGCTGATCCGAAGTGTCGAGGACGTGCTGAGGTGGCTGGGGAGCGAGGAGGAGCCGTGGGTCGGGCCTCGGCTCAAGCTCTACCTCGGGCTGGAGGACAACGAGGTGTGTCTCCGCCCTGACGAGTCGGAGCTTTACTCGGCCTTCACGGATCTCTTCAAGGAGGTACAGCCCAAACCACTATGGGGGGTCAAATGTTTTGTTTATTAATATCATTTTTGAAAAGTATGAACGGTGTTGATTGCGATATATGTAGAAGAGGTATGAATGAGATTGAATATCTTAACATCACAGGGCATGTGATGGTAAGGGTATATGACCGGTTTCGTTTCTATCTCCGTCAGATATATATTTATGTATATCTGACGAATATATAATCGAAACCGGTCAAATACATCGCATGTATCTGGAAGATAAGATATTCATTCTCAGCCATACCTTTTCTACATATACTTTTGCAAGTATTTTTCACGAGGATCATGGATTTCCATTTATTCATATGAACGACGCTCGCAATAAAAAAAGGAAATAAACCTCGAATCTCCTTCATGTCCGCCTCCAGTTCGACGAGTGCGTGCAGCTCTACCGCGGGACGTGGGACGAGCCGCGGCCGCCGAAGGTCCCGAAGTGGAGGCAGCGAGCCGCGACGATGGGTCCTCCGGGAGAGGAGGACGTGGCCCCTCCGCTCAGGCCGCTGGAGCCGCGGCGCGAGACGCTGGTCGTCACGCTGTCGGAGCCGCAGTGGGACAGCTTTCGGTCTTGCCTCAGCGCCAACATCAGGAGGCGATTCGAGAAGGCCGGCGAGTTCCTCACGCAGATCGGTAAGTCTAGCGGTGGTCTGGTTGGTTTATGTGCTGCCCTTGGAATATGTATGTGTTTTGGACGGGGATGTATGGGGGTGTGTTGTTTCGGGTAAGCTCTTGGTTAACCGATAAACAACACCAGCAAGTGCAAAGGACAGCAAGGAAAGGGATACTACGGAGTGAATTCCAGATTCAGACAGGTTCTAACAGTATGTTCTAAGAGCAGCATTTCTTTCATTGTTTCTGCTTTATTCTACTACATCAACGATATCAATTGGCACATGAAATACGCCGAAATTGCACCAATAGAAAGGTCGAAGAGATTCCTCTGGAGGGGCCAGGGTTTACAGTCGGGAGCAAGTAGGCGGGCGAAGTGGACCAACAGAGAGGTACTTTTAGAAGGGCCAAGGGACAGCGCTGGAAGGGCAAAAGGCAAATCTTCGCAAGGGCCAAAGGGACATCATGAGTGAGATGTGCTTGGACATTAGTTGGTTTTAATTGGGCCTTTGAAATAAGATATTTGGTTTTAGATTTTGGATCATGTTATAATTTAGAGCCTTTTGTCTATTGTTATATTACATCTAAAATAGCTGTCATTTCCAAGCACGGAATAATGATTCACTGCATGGCTCAGGCATATTTAGGAAAGTGCAGTCGAATATATTCACAATCCCCATAGCCACGGAATGGGCGCCGGTGCTGCAAGGAAGCGTGAGGCAAGAGGTGGACGCCTTTCTGCAGCAGGATGCGCAGCTGGAAGAGTACGCGGGTCAGGTGCACCACTATTCCTCCTATGTGGAACAGGCCAGCCACGTACCCACGTCAGC
The DNA here is from genome assembly GCF_015228065.2 of Penaeus monodon. Lineage (NCBI taxonomy): Eukaryota > Metazoa > Arthropoda > Malacostraca > Decapoda > Penaeidae > Penaeus > Penaeus monodon. The sequence goes on along the minus strand of NC_051395.1, from coordinate 46,973,207 downwards.
CATGCTCTATGTCTTCAGGTGATTTTTGATGTAGAATTTTTCTTTTTATGAAAGGGCGTTTGGTGATTTTTTTTTTTTTTTTTTTTTTCATTTACATTTTTTTGTGTAGATTTGTTTCTAAAAAGTGATATATTTTGGAGATTCTACTTGACATTTGGATCATAATTTCTATCTTATCGACTGCATATATTGTGTAAATAATTAGTCTAATAATTCATTCCTCTTGACTTAACCTTCCCTTCTCCAGACTGGAGTACAAGTTCCTCCGACAGAGCCTGTTGTCCGTGACCTCGACCTTCGTGTCTGTTCTCAAGGACAAGCTCATCGCCGACCATCGCGAGACGACCCAAAGGTACGACAGAACTCATAACAAAACCTACCTGCGGGAATACTGATGTAAATTTAGAGCAAATACATTATTTTTTTCTTATATCAGTTTACATGAAGTTATTAAGATATAGTGAATTAAACATGCTTTTGATTAGTTTTGCATACCGGTTACTGAAAACAACTTACTTTCCCGAATCATTTAAAAACAAATAATCTAAACACGTGACGAATAAATTAAACATACTTTAATCGTTTCCCCACATCGATTCCTTACAAACCCCAGTACCTTTTCGTTTCCGAAGCCTGAATCAGCAGTTCGAAACCATTCACAAACGGATCCAGGTGACTCCCACGTCGACGGACGAACTGTTCAAGCTGATGGAATACGTGGAGGAAGTGAGAAGGATCACCATCCATCGCCTGATTGAGGAGGTGCAGGAGATGGTGGCCAGGCTCAAGGTGAGAGGATTTTATTCTATTCTATTCTATTTTATTTATTTATTTATTTATTTATTTATTTATTTATTATTATTATTATTATTATTATTATTATTTTATTATTTTAAGGTGAGATGGTTTTATTTGATTTTATTCTATTTTTTTTATTTATTTATTATTATTATTATTATTATTATTATTATTATTATTATTATTATTATTATTATTATTATTATTATTATTATTATTATTATTATTATTATCATTGTTATTATTATTGTTATTATTATTATTATTATTATTATTATTATTATTATTATTATGTTATTATTATTATTATCATTATTACTATTTTTTTTATTATTTATCATTATTACTATTTTTTTTGGGTGTGTGTGTGCTTTCTTAGTACCGACATTTCATTCACTCAGTTCTCTTGTACTTAGATTTTTTTGTGATATACCCAAGCCTTTGATACAGTTAATTAGATCTGACCTACACTTCCTACCTAAACTTAAGCTAATTAAGCTAATACTAGAGAACGACTGAAGCTGATGAATATTAAAAAAAAAAGAGAGAGAGAAAAAAAATCAGGTGATTTCCAACGCGGGGCACATGTCTCCAATCAATATTACTTATATATATTTTTTTTTATTCAAAATTACCCATATTTTATTTAACTACTAGAAACAACCACTGAAGCTCCTTAGTAACAAGTGACGCACTGATTCTAAAATGCAAAACTCGATCGCAGGTCATTTTGGATGTGGTGCATTTGACTCCAAACGACTTAAACACCACCGCCGCTGTTATCACGTGGCCCACCAAACTCAAGCCTGTTGTTGATCACGCTGTGGAGGTGAGTTTAGTAGATATTATAGATAAACATGCATGTGGGAATTACCAGCATATAGAAATATTCACTTCACACATGTCTCAAGATATGTATGGAGATTATCAGATATATAAAAAAAAGAAAAAGAAAGAAAGAAAAAAAAAGCGCTTCAAAATGCCTTATCTACGACTCCATTGTACAGATGTAGTGATACTCCTTTCACAGAACTGTAGTCTAGTGAACACATGGCGAAATTTCGATAACTAACCCGTTACACTTCAACAGTCCCTGGAGGATCTGAAACAAGAGTTCGAAGAGACGCTGGTGGAGCGAGCAGGAGAAGTGTCGCACACCCTCGAAAGGATCCAGCAATTTGTCACCGAACTGGAGGAACTGTCTGACGTCGCCCATGTCAACAAATACATCCGGGTACGTTGCTCTTTCGCCTTCGGGATTCTAATGGACAATTTTATTTATTTATTTATTTTAAGGAGAAATATTCGGTATTATATCTTCCCTTTAGTAGGGGTCTGGGGAATGAGATATTGTTAAGGTGATATAATAGCTACAACATGGATACTGGACAGAGCTACTACCCAAAGTCAGTGTGGAACAACACTAGGCAATATCAAGGTCTCAGACCTTGACTTTGCCGATGATGTTGCTATCCTATCTGAGTTCCTGGAGTCACTGGTGGCGGCTGTTGATGCATTTAGCAATGAGGCGAAGCCCTTGGGTCTCCTGGAATAAGACCAAGATTCAGGACTTTGGGGGCTTGTTAGGGGAACCTGTTCAGTCGATCCATGCTTGCGGTGAGGACGTTGAAGTCACAGAGAGCTATGCATACCTTGGTAGCGTAGTCCATATCTCTGGGCTGTCAGACCAAGAAGTCAGTGACAGATTGGTCTGGTAGCAGGAGCCATGAACTCGATCAACAAGAGCATTTGGAGATGTCGGTACCTATGCATAAGGACCAAGCTACGTGTCTTCAAGACCTTGTTAATACCAATTTAGCTCTATGGAAGCGAAACCTGGACACTATCTAGTTCCTTGGAGTCTCGTCTTCATGCCTTTTGTAACAAGTCTCTTCGCTGGATCATGACCTGCCGCAAGGAATTAGAGATGGGTCGAGGGCCTGCCTGGAGACTCACCATAAGGGACCCTCGTGGCTGGAAACGAAGGGTGAATGCGGCCATGCGCCCCCGTCGGCGTTAGCACCTTGATGATGATAATGATGTGTAAAGAGAGGCAAATAATGGCACTGGTAATGGTAACAATTGCAACCATAACAGCAGCATTATTATCATGTTATGATAATGATATTAGTCATGCTAATGATTATGATAATTATCAGCATCTTTATTATTATTATTTATTTATTTATTTATTATTATTTATTATTATTATTATTATTATTATTATTATTATTATTATTATTATTATTATTATTATTATTATTATTATTATTATTATTATTATTATCTTTATCGTTATTATTGTTATTATCGTTGTCGTTGCTGCTTATAATATTAGTATAATATTAGTTATAATACTACTACCATGGTAATAATACAAGAATAACGACAGTAATGATAATAAGAGTAACAGTTAAAACGAGAGGCATTTGTGCCATTTTTTCTGATAATCGCAAAATATTATTAGTCATAAATCACACTACCCCCACACCCCACCCCGTTTAATATACCTCCTTTCCCATTCATTCCTTCTTCAGGAGGTGAGGAAACTCGAAGGACGCCTGGAGAAGGTGAGCACCCTGGTGTCGTGGGTCAACCAGGAGGAAGGTCTCTTCAAATTCCAGCTCTCCTCCTTCCCTCTCCTATCTGAGCTCAAGGTGCGTGGAGTGGAGGGATTGCGCAGCTATGTTACGTGAATTTTATATTTATGGTTTTAGTTCATTATACGACTTGGGTATGAAATGTATATGGGATGATATTAGGTACTTCTGTGGAGAATATAACTCTGTTATTACGTGAGGAAGATTACCTTATGGTTGATATTGTGTACTTATGTATGTGGAGGATATAACCCTGTTATTACGTGAGCAAGAATACCTTATGGTTATGTATCTCCAGTAACTATGGTATTTCGTTTGTATTGCTGTAAGATAGTCAGGCAGCGAGTTCGACTCTGCCAAAGGCTGTATTTCTGCCGCTGAACATTATGTCCATGACACAGACTGCTGCCTCCCAAGTGTAATGTCCCTGTGAAGACGTAACAAGAACCTACGGAGATTTATTTCGTGCTTTCGCGTTGCCCGAAGTGGCACGAAACGAACATATACTTAAAGAGTAATATATTTATTAATGTATTATAAGTGACTTTGTTATTTATCTATTATTTGTTTATGTTAGTCTGTTTTTTTTTATTTTTTTATTCAGCTTGGATATTGTAAGCAATGCAGTACTTAATATCATAATCCTTGTTGGCCTTGAAAAAAGTCCCATATCTTACCGAAACCTTTATATCTTAAGAAAACGAAACGAAAAAAAAAAACAGTTATATCATAATAACGAATGCACTGGCACCGTAACTATTTCTCAACAAATAAAGAAATGATTTTTTCATAGTCAACAAAGGGAGAATTGAACGGGGGGAGGGAGGGAGAGACTACCAAACGTAGACTGACCTCTGGACCCCAACCTACAGAAAGCCCACCTGTTGCCCTTTTGACCCGATACGCAAAAAGGATCGAATCGCCTTCCTTCTCTCCCCTCCCCAGGAGTGCCTCGTGCCCTACGACGAGCTCTTCACGCTGGTCATGAAGTGGCGGAAGTACGAGAAGCACTGGATGGACGGCGACTTCACCAGCCTCGACCCGGAGTTCATCGACGTCGAGACCGAGGAGCTAGCGAGGTGAGGGGGAGGGGCAAGGAGCGAGGAATAGTGAGAGGGGGTGGATGGAATAGGGGAGAGGTGGTAGGGAAGAGGCAGAGGGGGTGGATGGGTAGGTGGTAGGGAATGGGCAGAGGGGGTGAATAAACAGGTGACAAGGAATAAAGTCATGAGATGAATGAAAAAGTCATGAGATGAATGAACGGGATGGATACGTGGCAAGGAACAGAGAGATAAGAGGAATGAGTAGATGATAGGGAAAAAGGCAGGTGATGGGGGATCGGCAGGTAACAAGAAAAGGGCAGTGAAAAGTGCATAATAGGAAATAGGCAAGGAAAAGGGCAGATAGGTGACAGGAAGCAGAATGAATGAGTAAGAACGAGTCGGCAAATGACTGAGAGAGTGTGTAGGGAACTAAGCAGGAGAGAGGACACTGTCAGCAGAGGGTTCGGATAAGAAGGGAGAGAGTGAATTAATTAAGGGGAATTTTCTCTAATGAGGGGATCGGGCAGGGGGGAATGGCAAAGCGAAAGGAGTTGAGTTATAAGGTTGAATGCATGAATGCGGAGAGAAATTGACTTCTGATGAACGCAGAATAAATCAAGTGATACTTCTGTATAATAAAAGTGCAAAAGCTAAGGATATTAGTTAACTGAATAACTGCATAAGAGATGTGAGCTTCACCGGAATTGCATTATATTTAATCGAAAAATCCATAAAACGTCAGTTACTTGCCTTATTAGTTAATAATTCTCATTTATAGATTTTATACATTTTGTGACAATCAACCCCGAAAATTAGTTTACAGCAAGCAGTGACATACGGGAATTGGACAAATATCAAGGTAAACAAATGGTAGCAGACATTGTATCATTATAACGAACATATTAGCATAAGGTATTTATCAGAACAAGGAAAGAAATGTATTCTCATGGGCAGAAAAGGAAGAATAAGCTGAAAGACTTACAAAGAAAAGAGAGAGAGAGAAAAAAAAAAACATCTATAAGGAAGAACCATTGAGTACTCAACATGTTTAAGACAGAGTTGCAGTTCTAGAAATTCTCCGTTTTGATTCATACCGTTTGAACTATGTTGAGAAAAAAGAGACCTTTTTAATTAAAAATCTTACGGATGGACTCCTGTGTATGATTGTTTCAGGGCTGTGTTAGAAATTCCGTATCGTAATTGCATGATGAAACAAACATGTTATATCTCAACATTTTATTTGCAATATAGAAATTCCATATCGTAATTGCATGATGAAACAAACATGTTATATCTCAACATTTTATTTGCAATATTTATTTGATTTTTTACTACATGTTAACTATACAAGTATTTAGGTATTGGCGCAAGAGCGCGTGTTTACGATTCGCCTTAGTTGTGAAGGCAACAGTTATGCTCATGAAAATCTCGTATATTAGACAGAGAACAGAAATATTCAGTAAAAACAATATGTTTAGTTCACAGACATTTTGTAAAACCAGTAAGTATATTAAACATAAACATACGGGGCAACTAAATTAAGGGTAAACCATATTATTTATTGATCAGTTACAACTATAAAACTAGGTCATGTTTTGTTTAGTATTGATGGTAAAAAAAAATTGCACATTGTCTATAGGTCTTGGATAATAGACGTCAGCCTATTGTACGAAATTATGTCTCGTTATATTAATATTTTTCTATGTAAGAAAATGAGAAACTGGAAACTCACTCTGGGCTCTGGAGGACTCTGATCCACTTAGTCACATTTAAGAACAAAGACAAATAAATTAATAATATGCTGAATGCAGCAAATTTCAATGAAATAATTTAAGAAATGTATTTAATAAAAAAAAGCAAAACTTGTGTAAATACAAGTATTGCCAGATGAGTAGAATAAAATAAATAAATAAATAAATAAAATGAATCGAATCGGAGTGCTCCAGAATTCGGGGTGAGTTGCCATTTTCTCCTTTCCTGAGATAAGACACCCTGTATTAATGTATATTCATGTGTTATATATTGTATGAAGTCTCCATAGCACATGTATAGCCTATACAAAGTTAAGCTGTAGTTCCCTTTTTGTTGTTGCTTCCCCGTCTCCTGCAGAGAGCGTACATCTCCCGACGCCACAGAGCGGTATTTTATTTTGTCTAGAATAGTTCCCGTTTTCCTTCGCTTGTCCATTGGTGTTCCTTCTGGTTCCCGATTTCTATCGCTTGTCCATTGGTGTTTCTTCTTGTTCCCGTTTTCTTTCGCTTGTCCATTGGTGTTCCTTCTGGTTCCCGTTTTCTTTCGCTTGTCCAATGGTGTTTCTTCTGGTTCCCGTTTTCTTTCTGGCATGCCATCAAGAGTTTGCTTTCATTGACCGGCTGTTGGATTCAAGCAGTTTTTATGAAGCCACTGCGTTGCGTAAAGATCATTGATATTAGTGCTATCATCACCATCACCATCACCATCATCATCATCATCATCATCATCACCATCACCATCACCATCACCATCACCATCATCATCATCATCATCATCATCATCATCATCATCATCATCATCATCATCATCATCATCATCACCATCATCACCATCACCATCATCATCATCATCATCATCATCATCATCATCATCATCACTATCGTCATCATCATAATCATTATCAACTTGAAAAATCACCATCATCGTCATCGTCGTCACCATCAGTATTATTATTATTTTTGTATTATTATAACTTTTAGTTATTCCTAAAATGTTCTCATTGTCATTAGTGCCATATTTATTTTTTAATCTTTACTAGCATTATTTCTTTTTATTATTATTGATAATGTTCTTATTATGGTTATTTTATTATTATTTTTAAATCATTATCGGTATTATTGTTATTACTCTTATTCATGTTGTTATTATTACTGTTAAATTAAACTAAATTTATCGGCGATGCAATCTGCTTTCGAAATAATTAATTGCTTGCGTATATGTTGTCTAGCTTAAAGTAAAAAAAAATATTTTCATTTCCTTTATCACGTTTTTCTTTTCTTTAATAAAACAGAATTTTCTTCTTCTTTTTAAGACGAAATTTCAAGCACCCGTTTCCTTTTTTTTTTTTTTTTTTTTTTTTTTTTTTTTTTTGAGTCGAATTTAGGCTTTGTTTCTAATTTTTATTTATTTTATTTTTTTTCTTTTGCCTCGTTGTTCTGAAAGCCTTTCTGCTGAGAGCTGTCTACTTATCTTGATAACCTCTTGCATATTTCTTCCCTTGTGATTTTCATTGCATTCCTGCCTTTGGAGAAAGATTTTTCTAAGTTCTGATTAATTTCTAGTTAATATTCTTGGTTTATTTATTCATTGCGAGATAATTTCCCTTGTTTATTGCCCATGATTTCCAAGAAATTTTCGATTTTTTTTTCCTATTCTCTTTATATATTCCGATATATATACTTATTCGAGCGATCTGCGTTTCTTTTAAAATGCTCCCTGACATAAATTCCTTCCATGTTATGTTCTAAATGCTGATATAATGGCTTCCTATTTCTCACTACGTTTCCCCGCCTAATCTGCCGTACTTCTTCCCCATCGTAACCTTGTATATATTTCCATTATATTAAGTCCTCTGCTGAACCCGATCGATCGAGGACAATTGTATATATGTGATGCACAATATCCTTTAGCCTGAAACTCATGCGACATTTCGGACACTCCCAGGCCCCAGCCCCCCAGTCCTCCTGCCTTGAACTGCCCTCATATCGCCCCTTATCGCCTCCAGGGAGCTGTTCCGCCTCCGCAAAGCCTTCAAGATGAAGTTCAAGCAGCAGGCGCTGGAGGGCGACCCGAGGAAAGCCCGCATGAACCTCGACGACCCGAATCCGGATAACTTGCCTGGGCCGCTGAGGGTGTGCGCCCTCGCCCTCAACCAGATCAAGGGTTTCAAGGAGCACCTGCCTCTCGTCTCCGTACTGTGCAACAAGGGGCTGAGGGCCAGGCACTGGGAGAACCTCAACAAGGCGGCGGGATTCGACATTACGCCCAATGCTGGCACCAGGTGAGGATAGGCTTGCGTCCGGGCTGGGATGTGGGGCAAGAGACGGCTGTAAATGAAGGTATGGTTGAAATACTACCCTAAACGTCTAAAATACAGCCATAAACACTCATAAAGACAAATCTGCTCGTATTCATACCTATACCATACCTGTGTACGTACGTACGCATACATACATGTTTACGTGCATGCTCATATGCATACATCTACACATACATACACAAGCTCACACATATACCAGTACAAACACACAAGCATACATACCCATCACGTACATACATACACCACCGAAAAACAAATAGACAAACACACAAACATACAACTCCAAGAGAAAGACAACAAACCCACCAGTTTAGTCGCGCAGACGCCTCCCCTCACCACAGCATCCACAAAACGCTTGTCGAAAGAGGCTTCCCACTACCTCCTCCCACCCACACGTTCTCCTCCTCATTCCCCGTCTCAGCCTGCGGAAGGTGGTGCAGATGGACCTCGGAGGGCTGCTGAAGGAGTTCGAGGTGGTGAGCAGCGGCGCCTCGAGGGAATACAACCTGGAGTTATCGCTGGCCAACATGAAGGGCGCCTGGGAGTCCGCGCGGCTGTCCTTCGCCCAGAATCCGTGAGTGGTTCAGGAGAGGAGCGGCTTATCGTTGGGGATTCTTGTTTCCTTTGATTTTATTCTTTATTTACTTGCTTCCTTTTATTGTTATTATTATTATTGTTATTATTATTATTATTATTATTATTATTATTATTATTATTATTATTATTATTATTATTATTATTATTATTATTATGATGATGATGGTGATGATAATGATGATGATGATGATGATGATGATGGTGATGATGATGATGATGATGATTATTATTATTATGATTATTATTATGAATGTTATAATAATAATAATGATTATTATTATTATTGTTATTATTGTTATTATTATTATTATTATTGTTATTGTTATTGTTATTGTTATTATTATTATTATTATTATTATTATTATTATTATTATTATTATTTTTTGACATGCTACTTCTTGAAAGCATATATGATTACGACCATTCACCGAAATTCCCAACCACGAGGACAACGACGCAAAAGAGTGCTTAATATACGACCTCGAAAGCAAGCATAAAAGCAGTAACCATCGCCCCTTCGCTCCGCTTGTAGGGATGTCGGCGTCCAGGTCCTCGACGGGTTGGAGGAGGTGAGGGAGCTGGCGGAGGAGCATCTCATCACGACGCACACCATCAAGAATTCGCCCTTCGTCGGCCCGTTTGTCGGTAAGGGAGGGAGACTCGTGTGCTGGATTCAGATCGTGGGAGAATTAGTGTGTGTGTGTGTGTGTGTGTGTGTGTGTGTGTGTGTGTGTGTGTGTGTGTGTGTGTGTGTGTGTGTGTGTGTGTGTGTGTGTGTGTG
>NC_051395.1:46957585-46963216 GCF_015228065.2 Penaeus monodon | reverse complement strand
AAAATTAACCCTAACTACTGGAAAAAATCAACAATCCCCTTTCTATAATTAATAAAGGTGATCCTCCTGGAAGACACAAATTTTACAATCTGTGTGCGCATGTGTGCATGTGTATGTGTATGAGTGTGTGCTTGCACGTGTGCACATCTGTAATTGTGCACTGTTTTAAAAGTATGTGTGTGCATTTGTGTGTATGTGTGTATCTGTTGCATGCATGAGTGTGCATATGGAGGAGTATATTTTGTATTTTCATATGCATAGGAGTATATGTAGGTGTAGTTTTGTATGTGCATGTGCGCAAAAATGAACATATGCGTAGGGGCCATAGTGGGAACATGGAATAGGCACAAGGAATGAAAGGGACAAATGATAATCGTTTTGCTAAGGCACGATCACTAAATATCATGAATACATTCTTCGAAAAAAATGAGCGGAAGTGGACATGAAGTTGCCATCTGACATCAAAAACGAACTGACTTCCAAATTCTACATATGGCAATACAGTAAAAAACGTGGAAGTTATTATATAGAAAATGTTGGCAGCAACCACAGAATGGTCAGAGGCCAAAATTAATTACATCTCAAAAGGGAAAGGGATAAACCATACGAAAACTGAAGCAAAATTTAGCTAACTTGAAGACCAGAGCAACAAAATTTAACCGTAACATCCAAAACATATAGTCACTTCTCAGTGACGAAGATCTTAACATTGACCAACATCACAAGCAGTTCAATGACATAATAAAGGAAGCTGCATTTGAAGTAGCAGTAAACTCAAGCAAAGCTCCAGCAAGCTCTTGGTAGAAACTAAAGAGCTTATGCAAAAACGTAGGGTCATGAAAGTTATCGTCAAACAGGAACAAATAGAATTAGCTGAACTAACAAGACTATAAATAAATAGATGAGAAAGACGTAGGGAAAATCAATACTCAAATAATAAAAACAGCGATCTCATGACCATCATGAAACAGCTAAAAGGAGACTTGGAATAGGAAGAAATCAAATGTATGCAATAAAAAAACCAGATGGAAAGTGACATATAAGAATAAAATATAAGAGAAGTGGGAAAACTTTTACAGGTACTTATACAACTCAAAAGACAGCCACGGATAGAAGCGAACCTGGTAACTAGAGATGTACCTAACATCGCAACAGATGAAATAAAAGGCACTTAAAGGCAAGAAGAGAGGGAAAAAACCAGGTGAGGACAGGATTATTATAGACCTTATAATAGATGCAGGAGAAATTTTCAAAAGTGAAAATAGCCAATCTTTTAACAAATGCCTTCTCAATGGAAAAACTCTGAAAGCCTGGAAAATGCACAATTATTATGATACATAAAATGGGGATAGAAAGGATCTAATTAGCCTCCTTTCAGTTTCTTACAAAATGTTTACAAAAGTCATCACAACTAGCATCTCAGACAGTCTGGACTCTAACCAGCCTAGATAACAGGCAGGTTTCTATAGTGGATTCTCAACAATAGATCACATGGAAGAAAAACCCACAATACAAAAACTAGATTTATTGAAAATGAGACTACAGTTTTGAAATCCACCACCAGTTGGGAGAATAGGCAAATCACTGATGCTCTGGAACAATTTTATGGTAAAAATGCTCCAAAGAAATCAAACCTACAAAAGGGTAAATTGGTTCAGAATGGAAGAAAAAAAATTGAAGATGAACCCTCAGTGGGAGGGCCCAATGTCAGTTTGTGAGGAAACATTGATGCTGTTCACAACATGATTGAAAAGGACAGACTATAGCCACTGAATCCGGAGCAGACACACTCACCTCTGTGGGTTCTGCACACACAATTCTGGTGGGGGGTTTGGGACTAAACAACTTTCCGCTCAATGGGTCCCTAGCTGTTGCGCCCAGATCAGCAGCAAACAACGGTAGATCTTTCAATGGAATTTTGAACAAGTGGGATGAGGGAAATTTTTTTTGCAGAGAATTGTGATGGGATAAAAGTGGGTTTAACCCTGTATTAAGGACAAAACAAAAAAGCACTGCCGGGGGGACACCATAAACCCTTGGTTCAAAAAGGTTGGGGACTCTTTTTGGGTAAAGGGGTTTTTGGGGTGTTGACGCCCAAAAAAGCAAGAAAACATTTAAAATTTTTTTTAAAATTTGTTTTGGGAAAATGTGCAAAAATTCAGAAAAATCCCCAAAAAAGCGCATAAATTGCCTCCAAAGCATTGACATTCAAAAAGGTTAAGGGAAACCCTCTTTTACCAGAGGATGGCGGGTTTTAACTTTCCAGAAGGGTTTTACCTTAAGGGAATTTTTTGAAAAAATAAAATCTAACTGAAACTGTTTTTCTAACGCCTTTTTCCAGACTTTTAAAGCCCTTTTGTTTATGATGATGTTATTAAAAAAAATTTAATAATTATTTTTAAAATATATATAATTTTTTATTAATTAATTTATATTATATTATAATATAATATAATTAATAAATATATTAAATATATATAAATATATATAATTATATAAACAATTTTTAACATATATATTAATTAATTACATATTATATACTTAATTAAAATATATATATATATATATATATATATATATTTAAATATATTATTTAATATATATTTTTCTATTTTATTTTAAATTTATATTATATAATATTATATAGATATTTATAATATTTTATTTTAAATTATTTTTTGTTAAATTTGTTTTAAAATTTGTATTGTTTAATATTTTTTTTTTTATATATTTTTTTTAATATATATATATTTTATATTTATATATAATCACAAAGCCCCCCCAGTAAGGTTCAAGAAAGTTTAAACTACACTAAGAAGGGGGGGGGGGGGGAAACCCCCACATACCCATGGGCCTCATTTGGCAGCTCTTATCGGGAAAAAGGCATGAAAAGTTCAGGGTTTTTTTACAAAAGTGTGTACCCAAAATTTTTTTACGTAAAGTTCCTGGTTCCAATTCCCTTTTCCCCATGGAGTTTAAAAGTGATTTTTGTTTTGAGAAAGGGAAAATGGGGTTATTTTTTTTAAATCAAAAAAAGGGAAAATTTTTTTAATTTTTTTCTTACAATTTTTTATAAATTTGCTTCTGTGGTTCAAAAAATTTGAAAAATCAAATTTACAAAATTTTGACTATTTTTTAAAGCCCAAATAAAAAATCTAAAAATAAAAAAATTTAAAATTTACAAGGAAAACTGTAACCAAAACAGCTACAAAAAATATAAATTAATTTTCCTTTTATGAAAACACAAAAATGAACACTTGGCACATACACTATAAATAAAACATTACATTCCAAATTTGCAAAAAAAAGTCCGTTAAAATTGGGACTTTTAAACCAAACCATCAAAGATACCACCCCTTTTCTAACAAATGATCACGTGAAAGTAAAGTAGATGTCAGATGCTGCAATAAACTTCTTGTAAATTTGAGAATTCTTTACGACCTCCCGATAATTTATATTTAAAATCAGAGCTAACTAAAATCTATCTATTGTACAGGTGGGTGTTTTTGGCCTTCGCCAAAATGCAAATGCAGAAGCCAGGGGGTCACTTGGAGGACACTATTTGGGGATTAATATAATATCTTTTTTATATTTTTTACCGGAAACAATGCCCTTCAGAGAAATCCCAAAAAAGGGTACATGCGGCCCAAAAACCAACCTAATCCTTCCTCATATTTATTTTTCCCAAACAGGGGGGGAAACCCCCCAAAGCCCCCTTTTAAGCATTTTGTGCCATCTTACAAAAAACGATATTAAAAACCTGGCGTGAGGGTGTTGTGGCTTAGTGAACATGTATGCAAAGGGTATTTTTGTGTTTCTCATTATGTGGTCACGCAATGTATTGTGCTGTTCCCCTCTGTTTTTTATGCTCTATACGATAGTGTGTCCATCCCCTCATCTTTTTTGATTTCTTTCGGGAACATTAACCTCTTTTCTAAAAAATATCTCCCTTATTCAATTTGAGATGGAATTCTAAAAGAAAAAACTCAGAATTTTTCTGGTTTTAAAACCTGTACTGTTATTTTTGGGTGGGGTTGTCGAAAAAAAACATACAACATCACTTAGCGCCAAATCCTTCTCATGCTGACTTTAAAAAAGAAAGAGGTAAATACTATAAAAAAACTACACCTTTTTCTCAAAAAAAAAACAAAAGATGACAATTTCAAAGAAAGAAAAAAATCAATAACTTACAAAATTTTTAGATTTTGAAACTTTTGGTATACAAAAATCCAAAAAACTAAGAAAAAGGCTTTCAGAGAGCAAATAAGTAATGTTTTGAAAAAATATCTTCGGGCGCCCAAATTTCTGTAAAAACTGCATTGAAAAGCGAGAGGCTCTCTGATTGGCTAAAAGAGGCCTGTGTTAAATTAGCCAATCACGCTTGTATATTAAAAAATACTACAAAGAGAAAAACAGTATCTGATTTGGGTTAAAAAGTTTCAGTGACTAAAATTTACCAAACAAATTTAAACTTAGCTTCTTTTTGGGATTTTTTTACAGTAGAGACTCCCCCTATTAAAATTAGTGAAAAATTGTGGTTTGCCAATTTAATTTCATTTGTAAAAAAAAAAAGGGGAATAACTTTTACTTTAGTTTTGAAAACAAGAATTATATGCAAAAACCATCATAATTTCCCCTATCTATTTGCATTTTTTTAAAATTAAATTTTTTCAATATTACAAACCTCATTTCACGACTCACCACCTGGAAAAAATATGAATAAATTTGAAAACATAAACCCCTCCAAAAAAAAAACCCACCCCCTTTTTAACCAAACCTCCGGGTCGGAAAGAAATCCCAAAAATTCTGAAAAAGGGGCCCGCCCTCCCCCCAATGTCAAAAGCCTCTCATCTGGAGACAAGGACAAGGAAAGGTTTTTTGTCTCATTCACAAATTCGGGGGTTGACGCCGAGAGAGCCAGTTTTTCCTCGAGTCACCCGTTGGGTTTAGAAGTAAGGTAAACGTCGGTTTTTGGGGAGTAAAGGGGAAATCAGGTGTAAATTTTAATGGTAGTTTAGTTCTTAATTGGGCTGTAGTGTGAGGTTTTTATTGTTAAAATATTTTTAAAAATTTCATTTTTTAGTTTTAATCGTGTATTACCCTAAAATACCATTTCCCTTTTAACCCGGTTTATGATTTGGTAGATTTATGCCCTTAATGATTAAGGTGCATCAAAACTACCATAAACATAAACCCCGTTTAAAAATGAGAATGTATTTTTTGGGATAATAAATTACAATGAAAAAAGCTTTTTAAAACATTTATAAAAATATAAACCCACACTACTGCCCAATTAAAACTCATATCCCTTGAAATTACCTGAATTTTTCCCCTTACTGCCAAACCGACGTCCTTTTCCTTATTCTAAACTCCAAACTGCTGACTCGAGGTAAAATTGGCTCTCTCGGCGTCAACTCCCGAAATAGGAACTGGACCCAAAAACCCTTTTGGGCCTTTTCTCCATGATGAACGGCTTTTGACACTTGGGGGGAGGGGGGGGCCGCCTTTTTAGGAATTTTGGGATTTTTTTTCCGACCCGCGAGGTTTGGGTTGAAAATGGGGGAGGTTATTTTTTTTTTGGAAAAAAGGGGGATTCAAAAAAGGGGTTTTTTTTTGGGGAATTTTTTTTAA
>NC_051395.1:46946716-46957485 GCF_015228065.2 Penaeus monodon | reverse complement strand
ATTTTTTTTTTTTTTTTTCCCCCCCCCCCCCCCCAAAATTTAAAAAAAAAAAAAATAAAAAAATTTGAACACCCCCCCTCCCACCCCCCTACAGCTTCTCCTCCGGCCGGTGTCCATGATGGCGGCCGATTATCAGTCGATCGCCGAGGTCTCGCTTCTCTCCTGCGGCTTCGCTCACGCCCGCGCCCTCGCCGCCCGCGTCGTGGGCGTCATGGCGCACTGCCAGACCATGCTGCATCCACACCATCACTACGACTTCGGTTTGTGCTTTTGTTTGTGTGTCGGGTTTGGGCGGGGTGCTTCTGCTAGGTTGAGGGAGAGAGGGGAGAGAGAGAGGGGATAGAGGGAGGGGAGAGAGAAAGAGAGAGGGGGAGAGAGAGAGGGGAGAGAGAAAGGGGATAGAGAGGGAGGGGAGAAAGAGAGGAGAGAGAGAGAGAGAGGGTGAGAGAGAGAGGGTGAGAGAGAGAGGAGAGAGAGAGAGAGAAAGAGGAGAGAGAGGTGGGGGGGAAAGAGAGAAAGAGGGGGGGAAAGAAAGTGAGGGGAAAAGGGGGAGGGGGGAGGGGGGAAGGGGGGGGGGAGAGAGAGAGGGATGGAGAGAGAGAGAGGGGAGAAAAAGGAGAGAGAGGGGAAGAGGAAAAAGGGAGAGAGAGAGAGAGAGAGGGGAGAGAGGGGGAGAGAAGAAGAAAAGAGAGGGGAGAGAGGAGAGAGAGGAGAGCGGGGGGAAAGAGGGGAGAGAGAGAGGGAGGGAGGGAGGGAGAGAGGGGGGGAGGGGGGGAGAGAGAGGAGGGAGGGGGAGAGAGGGAGGGAGAGACGAGGAGAAAAGGGGGAGAGGAGAGAGAGAGAGAGGAGAGAGAGAGATGGAGAGGGAGGGGGGGAAAGAAGAAAAGGGAGAGAGAGGAAGAGGAGAGAGAGAGAGAAAAGGGGGAGAGAGGGAGAAAGGAGGGAGGGGGGGGGAGAGAAGGAGGAAGGAGAGAAGGAGGGGGAGAGGAGGGGGGGGAAGAGAGAGAGAGAGGGAGAGAGAGAAGAGAGAGAGGAGAGGAGAGAGAGGAAAGAAAAGGAGAAGAGAGGAAGAGAGAGAGAGGAGAGAGAGAGAGAGAAAAGAGAGAGAGAGAGAGAGAGGGAGAGGGAGAGAGGAGAGAGAGGGAGAGGGAGAGGGGGGAGAGAGAGAGAGAAAGAAAGACAAAGACAGACAGACAGAGCGAGCGACAGAGCCCCGGAGCGCCTAACGAGGCCCTCTCGCCGCCAGGCATGCGAGCCGTGAAGACGGTGCTAGCGGCGACCTCCCGCTTGAGGACCTCCCTGCCGGAGTGGTCGGAGACCGAGGTCGCCTCCGGCCCCGAGGGGGTCAAAGCCCCAAGTGGTCCCGACGATTTCGAGGGTTCGAGTCCATCCTCGTGATTTTCCCCGGCTCCCGCCGACGCCCCGCCCGCCAGCTGATAATCTGGTCAGCTGTTTGGAGAAGGTAAGCGTGTGTGGGGACGCGCTGGTCGTCGAGACTGCGTGTCTGTCTCCTCCTTGGACCCGGATTATTGATTTTCTGGATTAATGAAAACAGGAAACGATCTTCACTTTCGAATTGCCTCAAAGCAACCTCTTTTCCTCAATATTCTCTAATCACCAAAACAAGAAATGATTTTCCTTCAAGGTGTGCGAGGAGCGAGGCCTCCTTGCAACGAACGAGTTCCTGCTGAAGACGCTGCAGCTGTACGAGACGCTGAGGGAACGCCACGGGGTCATGGTGGTGGGGCCGCCCTGTGGATCGAAGACCACGATCATTCAGGTCAGGAGGAAGACGCCCGGGAAGGGAAAGAGGGTGTAGAATGGCTTCCGCAGGGCGTTTGGTTGACATTTAGTACCGACTTGTTTGTATGGATTTTTTTTTATCATCGTACGAAATATTCGGGTTCAGGTGCATTCTCAGGAGCAGCACTTAATTAAAGGCACGTGTCATTGTTATCCGATTTTGGACTTTAATTGATATCGTGTAAGATTTGCTATAGCTCTTAGTGCGATAAAACACAGACGGCTTTGGGTTACAGTGAAAGAAGTATTGTAACTATACGAAAGATTGATTTTAGTTTGATTTAGTCCTTTATTTGCCACCCTTGCTGTCTGCATCTTTAATACGTTTGAAACATGATTATATCACTATATAATAGCATTGCACTGAAAATTTAGGCTATAACATTATTATAGTCAAATCACTGAAATTTTGTATTTACCATTATGAAAATCCTGTATTTACAATTATATGGAACATTAAGATAATGAACCACAGGTACTCTGATTCATTACTTTTCTGGCAGAAATATATCGGGTATTATCAGGTGTTGTAGTAATCATTGACCACTTTCGTCATGTCTATGGAGAATTTACCAACACTCGTTACTGTGTAATCGATATACCAGCCATAAATACGTGATTTAAAGTGGTGCTCAAGGTAAGGAGGAATAACCTATTTGTTTTTGCAGATTGACTATTATCAACAGCGTATAATGTTTCTATTGCAAAGTGGTCACTTATTAGCTCTGTTGTAAGCATGCTCTGACGCTGATCCTTTCCTATTACATAATCTAGCCTGCCTTCCGCCACGTGAGTTTGCTTGCCTTTGTCAGATATGGCCATAGATCTATTGTTCACAAAATGCGGAACTCTTCGCCATTTTCATTACATTGACTATCTCGAAATGTATAACGTCTAGCATTAAAATCTCCCATGCATATTGTGCTGTGATTCTGAAAGTTGGGCTGTGAATCAACGTTGATATCTCCGACATAGAAGACTGGGAGGTTTGTATAATTAAATAATTTGTTGAAGTCAAATTAGTACTTGCTTTAAAATAGGCAGTGGAAAGGATTATGGGGACCTGTGAGGTGAATTAACCTGACTGCCATGAAGTCAGGACGGGTGAATGAGACGCTGAGGAACTCATGGGTAATGGTGGAATTTACGAGGATACAGGACCCCGTGCAATCCGTCTCCTGATTGCCTGGATGTGTAATCGTGGTGCCGAATTCTATAGTCATTCGTTATGGATACAGAATTCAGTAGGACCACATCAGGCCGTTCTTCTTCTAGAAAGTCGTAAAAAATATTACGGATCGAAGAAAATGACGATCGTTAGCCTGCCACTCAGGGTAGACCTATTTTAGCTGGTTTACCTTCCGTGGCGTTACCTGATCCCGATAGCGGTTCCGTGATCGATCCTCGATCGACGGTTCCTCGAGGTCAGGGAGAGAGTCCTGCGAGCAGTCCACAGGGCGGAAGTCCTGGGAATCGGCGGACCAATACCCAATGCTTCCGCGCTGTCCCATTTGCCTCCTGGAAGGGAGCACGGCAACTGCTCCCTCCAGAGGGAGAAGGAGCTCTCCCTCGACTTCGGGAATGACTTCGACGTCGATCTCGGAGCCGCTACTCTCGTCGTCAAGGATGGTGTCATCCAAACGATGTGACAAGGCTGCGGGATCGGGGCATCCTTTTTGTCTTTTTTTGCGTCCTTGTTTGGTGGTGAGATCTGTTCGCATTTGTGTTCGGTATTTTTTGTAGTGTTAAGTGCTTGTGTAGTTTCTTTTAGTTTTCGTTGTGGTGGTGGTTGCAAAACGTTGTGAGGAGCTCCGTTGTGAGGAGCAATGTGGCTCTTTGTTAGTGTTTGTCACCTCAGTTGCTGTGGTTTCTGATGTGGCGTATTCAGGAATGTATATATTGTCTCCTTGTATTTTGCGAAGAAGTGACCTTCACCACCGCAACGAGAGCATCTGTGTGTGTGTGTGTGTGTGTACAAGGGTTTATTGTGATCGAACCGTAGCAGTTTAAGCATTGTTCAATCTGAATAAAGCACTCCGGTTCGATATTATAAGTTGGGACCGATGTATTGAACATCATGATCCCTCGTGAAAGAAGTTTCTGGGCTTCCTCTGGGGCAGAAACACGAATCTTAACGATTCGTGACTCGGGAGGTGACATCGTTCTTGGCGGATACTTCATGGCTGATTGACTCGCATGGTCGTGGGAAGATCGTCCTGTCAATCTTTTTAGCCACGGCCGTGCACTTAGCCTTCGTTTCCGGAGAGGGGATGGGAGTAAATCCATGTTCTTTCAACTTTCTTTGGCCTTCGGCAGAGAGAAATGGGGTCAGCTGCTCAGGTTTGGATACCGTCATTTTGAAGCCATAGTGGACTATAAAGAGGTATGTGACTGCCACCTCAGTGATGGTGAATGTCTTCTAGGGAGCCACCTCACAAGAGATGGGCTCTCCAGCATATGATAATTTAATGATATGACCCATGATCATATACCATAGCGTGGGTGAAATGATGTGCAAAGTGTTCAGTCTAGCAAATGCTAATAAGACAGAACGAGGCAAGATGGCTGAAGGCTTCAAAAAGGGAGGGGCTCCTATCACACAAGGGCCAAGGTCGTGCTTGCTGTGGAGGAGTCAAACCAATCCCTTTAGCCAACCACAACAAGATGAACCAAGAGGTCCTGAAAACCCTCATTAACCATCAGGGCCACGACGTTTTGTAGCTTCCGTCGTCCGTAGGCGTAGCGAGAGGATTTCCACCACCCCTGCTCCATGTCTAGCGGGCAGCTGGCTGACCTTCCTCATCCACCTGACTTTATCGACGGAAGACGTGTCCTCCGGAAAGGCCAGTCTTGTGTGCCTGTCCCTGGGGGCGATAGGTTCACGTTGGTTGGTCTTTTTTTTCAGGTGTTTTTTCAGTCAAGTTGCTGGAGTCACGTGATGCGATCTTCATTTTCTTCTTTTTTGTCTGAACGAGTTGGAATCCTTCGTCATCAGCTTCGGGGTCGACAGGCGAATCCTTATTGTTCATGCCCCTATGCTCACTGGAATCAATCTCTCCCATAGGGTGGAGGGTTGAGGGGTGGTAGTTGGAATTGTGCGGGCCCCGATCATGTCCCCCTCCCCCCGATCATGTCCCCTCCCCCCGATCATGTCCCCCTCCACCTCCATGATGGAACAGTGAGGGGGTAGTTGTCCCGTCCGTTTCTGAGGCTGCGAGCGCCAGGTCAAGTGCTGTTACACATACACTCACCAGGAATCGCCAACGGTCGTTCGTACAGCACCCTGTTACTCTGGCACTAAACTCGGTATTCATAATTTTACTAGATTTTTTTTCTACATACCTAGACCATGATATCCGACACAATTTGGTGAATGTGCACCCAGACACACCACACACACTCTGGGTATAAAGGACAACCCAGGTGTGGGGTTTATCCCCGTAAAATCGTCCAGAACACAGGAGGAATCCTGACGACGCCCTGCCTTGGTGTTACTTGGCTTAGAACGCCCTGTGAGATAGTGAAACATGGGTAGAAAAGTCCGCAGAGTTTATCAAACCGTTACGCCATCGCTTGGCATTGCAGTTTACATACGTACGCTAAATATTAATTATCATAAATATGTGTTTATGTATACATGTATCTGTTTATATATATACATGAATGTGTGTGTGTATGTGTGTGTGTGTGTGTGAGAGAGAGAGAGAGAGAGAGAGAGAGAGAGAGAGAGAGAGAGAGAGAGAGAGAGAGAGAGAGAGAGAGAGAGAGAGAGAGAGAGAGAGAGAGAGAGAGAGAGAGAAATAGAGAGAGAGAGAGAGGGAGAGAGAGAATGAGAGAATGAGAGAGAGAGTGAGTGAGTGAGTGAGTGAGTTAATATGTGTTACAATTTTCGCTTTGAGAACATTTGAAACTTTCCAATGTTAATCAGATGTCTAGGAAAACAATGGTCAAGAGAAGCGCATTTTATATTGCTTCTATAATCTTTTGATCTAACGATATATATAATTTTTATCTCTTTTTATTTATAAATCAATGTTTGTTTTATCTTTTTGCAATTATAAGGTCTTGAAATTTTCGTATTTTTCCTCCTCATCAGACGCTTTCGGCAGCACTGGGCATGATGGAGGGTGACCAGCCCATCCACGTGGAGGTGCTGAATCCTAAGACTCTGACGCAGGCGCAGTTGATCGGTTCTCTCGATCCTGTTAATAGAGAGTGGTCGGACGGACTCGTAGCGCAGGTCATCAGGTGAGTTGAGGAGCACTTGTAATTCATGATAATTAATAGCAAGGCAGCAGCAGCAGCAGCAGCAGCATTAAACCCTTATGTCTGTCACGAACTCCCTATACAAGCTCACGAGATGATATAATATTAATATATTGATAAATTAAGATAAAAAAAAATATATCTATCTATCTATCTATCTATCTATTTATCTATCTATCTATACATACATACATACATACATACACACACACACACACATATATATATATATATATATATATATATATATATATATATATATATATATATATATATATAATATATATATATATTATATATATATGTAAGTATGTATATATCAGTATGTCATTATCTTGATCACTATGAATACCATGAAACCCTCATATCTGCCATTACCTCCGCAGACAGGCCCACGTCCGCCGCACGTGGCTGCTGTTCGACGGCCCGACGGACGCCTCGTGGGTGGAGAACCTCAACACCGCCCTCGACGACTCGCAGAAGCTGTGCTTGCCCTCGGGCGAGACAGTGCCCGTGCCAGGAGACATGGCCACCATCTTCGAGGTCCTGGATCTGTCCCAGGTGGGGGGGGGGGTGAATCTTGAGGATGTGTTTACGTATGTTTTTTTTTTTTTTTTTTTTTTTTTATGCTAGCTACAGGAGGAAGAAAGGGCGAGAGAGAGAGAGAGAGAAAGAGAGAGAGAGAGAGAGAGAGAGAGAGAGAGAGAGAGAGAGAGAGAGAGAGAGAGAGAGAGAGAGAGAGAGAGAGAGAGAGAGAGAGAGAGAGAGAATTAAGACAAAACAAGAAACGAAAAGAGAAAAACGAAGGAAACCCAACCCACCCCCTTCCCCTCCCCCGCAGGCATCCCCCGCCACGGTCTCGCGATGCGGCATGGTGTACGTGGGCGGCCAGACGATCGGGTGGGCGGCGCTCCTGCACTCCTGGCTGCACCACCATGCCCACGGCCCCTGGTGGGGGGAGTACGGCGCCCTTCTGCGGGAGTTGGCCAACTGGCTCATCCCGCCCGCACTCGAGTTCGTGAAGGCGCACTGCCGCTACCTGCTGCCCGTCGTCGAGGTATCGCTTGTCAGGTGAGGATTCGCGGTGCGGCGGCGGACGGGAAGTCGTTCGTTTTCGTCGCATTTTCATTTTCAGTTGGTGGCTTTGAAGGTCGTAAGGTGCGCGCGTGATTATGTTGTAGGTACTTGTTCAGAGAGACAGTTGAATATTCTTCATGTCATTATATTAACACCTTAACAACATTTTAAAGCCTCTAGATTTGTCTCCCCCTTCTCCTTCCCCCTCATCCCCCCTCCTTCCCTCCTCCTTACCCCTTTTCCCTGCCGTCCCCCTCCTCCCTCCCCCTCCCGTCTCCAGGTCCATCTTCCCTCTGACGGCGACGGTGGTGAACGAGGTGCTCCAGGACGGCAGCATCTCGCAGAAGGACCGTCCAAAGGTGGGCCCCACCTGGACGACGGCGTCCTTCCTCTTCTCCGTCACGTGGTGCATCGCGGGGGCGCTCACCCTCCCCGCCAAGGAGGCCTTCAACGTCTTCTTCAGGAGACTCGTGATGGGTAGGGGGCCTTGCGTCAGATACAGACGGGTTTTCATGCGAAAGATTGATGCTTAGAGGAGGCTGCCCGGATGGAAGGAATTTTCATGTTTTACAATTGTTTGACCGGAAATGTAATCAGTTGTTAATCAGGATGCCATAAATGTCTACCACTTATATTCATTTCAGGTTACATCAGACAACACCCTACGCCATCTATGATCGAGCAGATCGGCTGCCCTTACCCGGGGGACGGCAGCGTGTTCGACGTCCTCTTCGACGCCAAGCAGAGGTCCTTCTGGCGCCCCTGGACCGACGTCATCAAGCACACCGAGATTCAGGAGACGACTAAGATCTCCACGCTCCTGGTGCCCACGGTCGAGTCGGCGAGGCGAGTGCCTGGGGAGGTTGTGGGGGTGGGGAGGGGGGTGGAGGGGAGGGGAGGGGAGAGGAGGGAAGGACGGGCGTATTTGTTCGGTTGTGTGTGTATGTGTGTGTGTGTGTGTGTGTGTGTGTGTGTGTGTGTGTGTGTGTGTGTGTGTGTGTGTGTGTGTGTGTGTGTGTGTGTGTGTGTGTGTGTGTGCGAGCGCGGTTTCTACCTGTCTATATATATATCTGTCTGTCTATATATCTCAAGTGCACGTACGCGACCAAACACCACAACCACAATTCTACACACACACACACACACACACACACACACACACACACACACACACACACACACACACACACACACACACACACACACACACACACACACACACACACACACACACACACACACACGTACACACAAGCAAATAACACAGAACCACTGACCCCGATTCTTCCACCTTCCACCAGACTCTCATACCTCGTGGACGTGTGTGGGCGTGCAACCAACGGCATCCTCCTGGTGGGCGAGGGCCAGAGTGGGCGGAAGGTGGTCGTACGTCACCACCTCAAGAACCTCGCTACGGACGCCTCTGAGTACGTCATTCTGCCCGTCACGCCCGCCGCCACCGCGCTCTCCGTCAAGGTGGGTTTTTCTTTCGTTCTCTTTCTTTGGTTTTCGCTCGATCTTGCTTGCTTGTGTTTTTTTTTCTCTCTCTTTTTTTCTCTCGTTTTTCTGGTGTTTTTGTTGTTATTAATACTGTTATTGTTATTATTAGTGTTATTACCGCGTCCTTCCCCACAGGGATCTCCGTCAGGGTCGATTTGCTGCTCCTACTTGCTTGTTTTATTTTTTTCTGTTGTTTGGTGATGTTTTTGTTATTATTATCACTGTTGGTATTGTTATCATATTTATATTCTTATTTTTTTATCCTGTTTACTACCCGCGCTCTCCGTCAAGGTCGATTTTCTTTCGTGTTCTTTCATTTGCTTTCGCTCGATCTTGCTTGCTTGTGTTTTTTTTCTCTCTTTTTATGTCGTTTTTTCTGGTGTTTCTGTTGTTATTATTGTCACCGTTATTATTATTATTAGTGTTATTAGGATCTCCGTCAGGGTCGATTTCTTGCTCTTACTTGCTTTTCTTATTTTGTTTTTTCTGTTGTTGGTGATGTTTTTTTTTTATTATTATCACTGTTGGTATTGTTATCATATTTCTATTCTTATTTTTTTATTATCCTGTTTATTACCTGCGCTCTCCGTCAAGGTCGATTTTCTTTCGTGTTCTTTCATTTGCTTTCGCTCGATCTTGCTCGCTTGCGTTTTTTCTCTTTTTCCGTCGTTGTTGGTGATGTTTTTGTAGTTATTATTGTCAATTTTCTTGTTATAATTATTGTCATTATTATTGTCAATTTTCTTGTTATTATTATTGTCATTATTATTGTCATTATTATTACTATTATTATTGTTGTTGTTGTTGTTGTTGTTGTTGTTGTTGTTATTGTTGTTGCTGTTATTATTATTATTATAATTATTGTTATTTTGTCTATTTTATTGCTTGTAGTAAGAGTTGGTTTTTGTTCCTCTTAATGTTAGAGAGTAGCGTGTGTGTGTGTGTGTGTGTGTGTGTGTGTGTGTGTGTGTGTGTGTGTGTGTGTGTGTGTGTGTGTGTGTGTGTGTGTGTGTGTGTGTGTGTGTGTGTGTGTGTGTGTGTGTGTGTGTGTGTGTGTGTGTGTGTGTGTGTGTGTGTGTGCGTGTGAGAATGTATCGTCGCCAGCAATTCAGTTTCCTAACTTCCGTCCCAAGGTCCATATAAATATAATTACACAGACCTTATTCCCTCCCGCCTCTCCGCGCCCAGTCTGTGGTGCTGAGCTGCCTGGCGCCGCGGGAGACGGGCGGCTGGGGGGCCAAGGGTGGGCGGCGGCTGGTCGTGTTCATCGACGACCTCCACCTGGCCTCCCACGACGACTACCAGGCACGACCCGTCCACGAGCTGGTGCGGGAGGCCATGCAGAAGAAGAGCTGGTGAGTTTTTCTGTTCTTTTTTTCTTTCTTTCTTTTCTTTCTTTTTCTTTTTTCTTTTTATTTTTCTCTTCTTCTTCTTCTTCCTCCTCCTTTTTCTTCTTGTCCTTGGTCTTTTTGTTCTTCTTCTTCTCCTCCTCCTTTTTCTTCTTGTCCTTGTTCTTTTTGTTGTTGTTGTTGTTGTTGTTCTTCCTCCTCCTTTTCTTTATCTTCTTCTTCTCATTCTCCTTCGTCTTCTTTTCATTTGTTTTTTTCTTCTCCTTTTTCACCTTCTTTTTCTTCTTTTTCACACGAGGAATGAGAATAACCCCCTTCCTTCCCCCCTCCCCCCTCCCTCCCTCCACCTCCCTTCTGCAGGTACGGCGTGGATTCGACGGCAAGCGTGCCCCTGGAAGACATCACGTGGATCGGCGGCGCCTCCTTACACGCGGGCAGGGCTTCGGGCGGCGGGGGCGGCGGCGACGAGGAGAGGGCGCCCGACTTGCTGCACCCGCGATGCCAGGCCGGCTTCATGGCCATCGCCGCCCACGCCCTCTCCAAGGACACCATCGCCAGGGTCTTCACCACGCAGCTGAACGTCTTCCTCAGGGTAAGTGTTTCCGAGAATGTATACGAATATTTTGTGTGTGTGTGTTCGTGTGTGTGTGTGTGTGTGTGTGTGTTCATGTATTTGTATATGTGGATGTATGTGTATATGTTTAAGTAATAAGTTCATGTATGAATAGCTATAAATATGCAACCACGGATGTATACATATATAGATGGCTATAT
>NC_051395.1:46941716-46944216 GCF_015228065.2 Penaeus monodon | reverse complement strand
TTTCTATTGGTAAGCACTGGGCACTGATATTACTATGGATAGATGAACAATGTACCTGTGTATTGCTTGGGCCGTTGCTTCGCTCTTTAATGGAATTTAATTAATCCCTTTGTGAATTAAAAGTGTGATTGTTTAAGCATGCAGGTTTATTATGCCATTTCAATAATGATTAATTGAGTATTTAAAATATAACTGACTGCTTAAAAGAATTTCTTTCTTTAAACACATTTCCTCTACTTTCTAGTCTAAATCAGATTAATGATAACTATCATAAATTGATAAACTATTGAATTATGAATCTAAAAATGCATGTGAAAAGTTTTAAATCTCTAAGAAACACTTTAAAAATAATTTACATATACCTTTCACTCTGTTCCTTCTTAATAAAAAATCTATTTCTTTTTCCCCGTTTCTTTCTCTCCTCCTCTCTTCCTCTCCCTTTCACACTCGCTTCACTGCAAAAGGAAGAATTGAGATGGTTGCAATCGAGCATTATGCAATCGACAGACGTTTTGATAAACTTAAAGTGTTGAAAAAGACATTATTTCTCTGTTTGGTTGTTTTTCTAGTGTGATGAATAATTCAACTGCTTTTTATGAGTATTCGAGAATAAATAATCCGTTTCTTTCGCCGCTAATGATCATGCTACATGCTTTAGATGTCTTTGCGGTCCAGTGAATCATTATGAAATCGAGAAAATATCTATAACAAGCTAGACACGTCCAAAAGTAGGGAAATCGCCGTAAAATGAAATGCTTGTAAGCTGAGAATTATATAAAATGATCAATAATT
Organism: Penaeus monodon; assembly: GCF_015228065.2. Lineage (NCBI taxonomy): Eukaryota > Metazoa > Arthropoda > Malacostraca > Decapoda > Penaeidae > Penaeus > Penaeus monodon. Next base: position 46,943,424 of record NC_051395.1, on the reverse strand, counting down.
GTATATAAGACTCTGTTGAAATAAATCGTTGCAAATGCATGATAACAACAGTCCTGTTGATTATCTGTCCGCCGCGTGTCAATCATGTGTCTACTGTTTCCAAAATCGCTAGCAGTCATTAAGTTATAGAACTTTAATAATATATATACAGATTTTGCTCCATTAGCTCTGCATCGTTGCATTCAATATTATCATCTTCGTCCTTCCCAGTTGTCTTTTGTTTCTCCTTTTACTCGTTTACTTTTTCTTTTTCTCCTCTTTTTCCTCCTCCTTCTCCTTTTCCATCTCCTTCTCCTTTCCTCTCCTTCTCCTTTTCCCATCTCCTTCTCCTTTCCATCTCCTTCTCCTTTCCATCTCCTTTCCTCCTTTCCATCTCCTCTCCTTTCCATCTCCTTCTCCTTTTCCATCCTCCTTCCTCCTTTTCCATCTCCTTCTCTCCTCCTCCTCCTCCTCCATTTACCCCTCCCCTTGCTTCTACGACCCGTGTATATATTTATATTCACACAAATATAAATATAAACCACCACAACATTCATCGCGTCTCAGCGGTAACTAACACCCTCTCTCTCTCTCTTCCTCCCCGCGCCCACCCACTCATCCTCCCCACGCCCACCGGCCCCGCCCACCGGCCCCGCCCACCGGCCCCGCCCACCGGCCCCGCCCACCGGCCCCGTCCACCGGCCCCACTCATCTTCCCCGCGCCCACCGGCCCCGCCCACCGGCCCCGCCCACCTGCAGGTGACGGAGGCGTGTCTGGAGCGCGTCTGCTGGGGCGTGATGGGCAGCCTCGACACCCCGGCGGCGGAGAGGCGCTACGAGGAGCTGATCGACGCCGCGCAGCTCCGGCAGACAATCGCAGCCTTCGTCGAGGAGTACAACGGCCAGCACCAGACCAAGCTCAATCTGGTCACCTTCAAGTGCGTATTTTGCCTCCATTCATTCATTTCCATTCATTCATTCATTCATTCATTCATTCATTCATTCATTCATTCATTCATTCATTCATTCATTCAACGGCCAGCACCAGACCAAGCTCAGTCTGTACGTATTTTGCTTCCATTCATTCATTCATTCATTCATTCATACAACGGCCAGCACCAGACCAAGTTTAGTACGAGGATCTTGGTTGGGTTATGCATTCGTTTATTTAGGTGAGGGATTGGATGGTAAGGTGTGTTTGTTGTGCTTCCATTCCTTCCTTCATTCCTTCCTTCCTTCCTTCCTTCCTTCCTCGCTTCCTTCCTTCCTTCATTCATTCATTCAAACAACGGCCAGCACCAAGTTTATTACGAAGATCTTGGTTGGGTTATGCATTCGTTTATTTAAGTGAGGGATTGGATGGTAAGGTGTGTTTGTTGTGCTTCCATTCCTTCATTCCTTCCTTTCTTCCTTCCTTCCTTCCTTCATTCATTCATTCATTCATTCATTCATTCATTCAAACAACGGCCAGCACCAAGTTTATTACGAAGATCTTGGTTGGGTTATGCATTCGTTTATTTAAGTGAGGGATTGGATGGTAAGGTGTGTTTGCTGTGCTTCCATTCCTTCCTTCATTCCTTCCTTCCTTCCTTCCTTCCTTCATTCATTCATTCATTCATTCATTCATTCATTCATTCATTCATTCATTCATTCATTCATTCATTCATTCAAACAACGGCCAGCACAAGACAACGCTCAGCCTGATCACCTTCAAGTACGTGGATATTGG
>NC_051395.1:46931716-46936716 GCF_015228065.2 Penaeus monodon | reverse complement strand
CTGTTTTGTAGGATTCGTGATGGACAGATTGCAAACAGAACAACGGAGGGAAGGGCGACAAAACACACGAGTGTGTCGAAGGCCTTTACGCTGCACTGATACTTCCCTTCGTTGTTTTGTTTACAACTGTTTATCTTATAGTTCATGAGGCGCAGAACGAGGTTTATTTTTAACAGAAAATGTAGTAGTCTAGCTTTAACAACGCATAATTGAAAAGGATGTACCACTGCATCAGTACAATATAACACAGCAATATCTCCAACCACAAAATATTAAGAGATACTTCGTCTCTCTTCCTTTCTGTAGCAATTGTACATGAATTATGTTTTCATGACAGGAGTCTTTAGAAGTGGAAGAGAGGAGGAAACTAGTGTCGGCGGAGGAGGAGGAGGCCGGAGTGCACGCAGCGAATGCCAGGGCCCTGCAGGAGGAGTGCCAGGCAGAGCTCAACCAGGCAATGCCAGCGTTGCACGGTGAGTCTTTGGTCATGTTATCAAAAGGATGGACGCGAAAACGCACTTACAACGTACCTGATTTATATACAGATGTATTTTGTATACATGGAGGCTTATGCATTTTTACATCCACTGAAATAAAGGATATATACCTTAAAAAGCACACACATATAACGTAGGCAATTACTATATATCTGAAGGACCTCCGATGCAATACAAGTAACCAAACTAAACAAAAGAAAAATATAGAACGCAAACAAATAAAATTAATAAAAAAAAGAAAACAGATAAAGAGATTTTTAAAAATTAAAAACTCAACGCCCCATGTCCCTCCTCGCCCTCAGAGGCCGTGGAGTCTCTGAACACGCTCAAGCCAGCGGACATCACGGTGGTCAAGAGCATGAAGAATCCTCCGCAGGCCATCAAGCTCGTCATGGCGGCCGTGTGCGTCATGCTCGAGATCAAGCCGGAGAAGATGAAGAACAGCAGTGGGAAGACGGTGCGTGGGACTCCGGCTTGGCTTGGCTTGCGTTGGGGTTGCTGCTTTTTCGTGTTTTTTTTCTGTGTGTTTTTGGTGTGTTTTTCTGTTTTATTTCGTTGTTTAGATTTGTGATTTCTCGGCTTCAGTCTCTTCCGTCATTGTTCACAGCCCTGTCTCTACTTCTGGCTTTGACTTAGTTCTTGCTTTTTAGTGTTTTGTTTTGTTTTGTTTTGTTTCTGTTTGTCTTTGGTTTATTTCTGTGTCTCCGTTTTATTTGTATTTTTATTTCAGATTACTCCTCTTCTCTCTTTCTCTCGCCATGCCTTCTGGCATCGCTGCCCTTTCGTGCTATTCGTCCCTTTATGATATCTTTCTGTTTTACTCTCTTTTTATTTCTATATTTCTCCCCCTTCACACTCACCTGCCACTCCCCACAGCCCTGTCTCGACCTGAAAGCGGCCTCACCCTTCCTCGCCTCTCCTCCCAGATCTTCGAGTACTGGGGCCCGAGCAAGCGCCTGCTGGGAGACATGAGCTTCCTGCAGCAGCTGAAGGATTACGACAAGGACAACATCCCCGAGGCCGTGATGGACAAGATCAACAAGGAGTACGTTCGACTGCCGGAGTTCGACCCCGTCTCGGTGGCCAAGGCTTCCAGCGCGGCGGAGGGCCTGTGCAAGTGGGTGCGGGCCATGGCCTCCTACAACGCCATCGCCAAGGTATGCAAGGGCCGTCCGATTACCTCTTTTTCGTTCTTCCCTCTTTCTCTTGCTATTTTTTCTTCTTTCTCCCCCTTTTTCTTTGTTTATACTTTATATCCCTCTCTCAACTCGTCCTAGCTATACGTATTTGCCCTTCCTTGCGAAGTATAAGAGTTTTATACCTGCCCTCTTGCCTCCGGATGCTGCAGATCTCGTATTGACCCAAAACTAGATTTTCCGCGCCACACTCTGGCCACAGCCAGACGATACACATGTGAATGTAGCAATCTTAACGATGTAAATGCTCCTCCCTACCAGGCTGCCATTTTTTTATGATGTAAGAATTGCCATTTCTCCTTCCCCTCTCGCATCATATACGAACTACAAACTTCCCTTTCCACGTAATTTAACTAATCGCTCTACACCCTTTTCCCCGACGTCCTCCTCCCTTACGACAATGCAGTTGAAACTTCCTTTTCCTCGATACGATAACTCCCAAAGACAAAATGTATCCATTTATTTTCTTTTTATATTATTTCCCGCGTGCACTCGCAGATCGTGGCGCCCAAGAGGGAGCGTCTGGCGGAGGCGGAGGAGGAGGTGAGGGAGCGGATGGGCATCGTGGAGGGCAAGAGGAACGAGTTGCGACAGCTGGAGGAGAAGTTGGAGAACCTCCAGCGAAGGTTCTCTCTCTCCTGCCGTGAGAAGGAGAAGCTGGAGAACGAGCAGAAGCTGTGCGGACTCAAGCTGGAGAGAGCGAGGAAACTCATAAGTATGGAAGGGGATGGGACGGCGCCTCGATGCCTCGTAGGGGGCGGGGAGGTAGTTTTGCTCCGGTAGATATTATTGCGTTCGCAGTCAAGGGAGGGAGAGGGTGAGAGAGAGAGATAGAGAAGAGAGATAGAGGGAGAGGAAGAGAGAGAGAGAGGTAGAGAGGAGAGAGAGGAGAGGGAGAGAGAGAGTAGAGAGTAAAGGAGGAGAGAGAGAGAGGGAGAGGTAGAGAGAGAGAAGAGAGAAGAGAGAAGAAGAGAAAGAGAGGAGGAGAGAAAGAGGAGAGAGAAGAGAGGAGAAGAGAGAGAGAGAGAGAGAGGAGGGAGAGAGAGAGAGAGAGAGAGAGAGAGAGAGAGAGAGAGAGAGAGAGAGAGAGAGAGAGAGAGAAGAGGGAAATACATATAAAACCTCCCTCCCGTAGGTGGCCTGGGCGGCGAGCGGTCCCGGTGGGAGGGCGCGGCCGAAACCGCCGGAGCCGAGCTACTGCGCCTGCCCGGAGACACCTTGCTGGCCGCCGCGTCACTCGCCTACCTGCCGCCCCACCAGCCGGAAGTCAGGTAAAGTTCGGAAGTCAGGTAAAGTTCGGAAGTCAGGGAAGGTCCGGAAGTGACTTCGTGTCGGTGGAGAGAAATTTCGCATTTCTCGTCTTGCTTTTATAGGGGGGGGGGGTCTTCATCTTTGTCGTCCTTATTTTTTTCATTTTGTGACACACTCATATTCTCTCTCTCTCTCTCTCTCTCTCTCTCTCTCTCTCTCTCACACACACACACACACATATATGTATGTATGTGTATATATATTATCTTCTTCTTTTAACGGTAGGTTCATGTCTGAGCCGCCGTGGTCACAGCATGATACTTAATTGTAGTTTTCATGTTGTGATGCTCTGAGTGGAGTACGTGTAGGGTCCCCAGTTACTTTCCACGGAGAGGCCGGTATTACCTTTTTTAGGTAACTCATTCTCTATTATCCGGCTTGGACCAGCACTTTGATGGGCTGGCTTGGCCCCAATGGCTAGTGGCAATCAATGTGAAGTTCCTTGCCAAGTAAACCCTGGCGGTCGGTGCTCGAACCCTCGAATTCATGATTGCCGTCGTACAGTCCTGATCCGACCCCAACACTCGCTACCGTCGGCTTGGATACATGGGCTTCCATGATTTTTTTTAGCAATTTAGAGCAGTGGTTTGCCATTACTTCCCCTGTTTTATATCGAGTACATCTCTATTTACCGGCATTGACTTGAGTGGCTTTTGGTCCTCCCAGTTGTCTATGCTAGGCAATCGAGTGAAGTTCATCCAGGAAATAAACCCGGCCGGTGACTCGAACCCTCGAACTCAGGTTGCCGTCGTGACAGTCTTGAGTCCGACGCTCTTTTTACATTTTGGAATGGTTTATTCATGTAATTTTAATTTACCTGCTTTCCTCCGTAAAGCTAGCTAAATAATAGGTATACGCATGTAGATACATACATTCAAAGCATATGGTACAAGAATAGAGTCAAATAAATTTAAAGATTATATAGCAGGGGATAAAGAAGACCATGATCTTTTTTTCTTTTATTGACGACAAGTAATTGGGAATCAGAAATGGCGGCGATATGATGTTTCTCTTTCTTCTACTTTTATAACCTGTAGCGAGACCTCTTTGTATATCTTTTACACCCGTTATATATACTTATATATGATTGATGTTCTATATGATTCCTGCTGAAAATAATAATGAGACTTTTCTGTATATATTTTCCACCCGTTCTATATATTATTAAAGGTTTACTGCTCAATTCAACACCTGTTTACAACTCTGCACGCCCCTTTCTCCAACACACAGGGAGCGCGTGCTAGCCGAGTGGAGCCAGGCCGTGGTGGAGGCGGAGCTCGAGGTGACCACGCCCTTCAGCCTGGTGGACATCCTGACCCCGCCCCTGCACGTGAGGGCGTGGGGGCTCGAGGGACTGCCCACCGACGCCTTCTCGCTCCAGAACGCCACGGCAATCAAGCACACCGTCAAGTGGGTTGCGACGAGAGGGTCGTTTCTTGTCCTTTTCTGTTTATTTCTTTGTGGTTGTTTTTTTGCTTTGCTTTTGGTAATGATACATAAAGACAAGGAAAAAACATAACTACAATGTCGCGCGATAATAAATACAAATATATATATAAAATAGCCACTTAAAAAAAATCTGTGTACTTGGAAAAAAATCTTTACAAACACCAAAGCCCTTTCCTTCGCCCCCGAGAGCCTCCAAAGGAAAGCTCAATCCGACGGCCCGCCCTTCCCCCCGCCCCCAGATGGCCGTACTTGGTGGACCCGGACGAGCAAGGGACGCGCTGGCTGCAGCTCCACGAGGCCGCCAATGAACTAGTGGTTCTTCGCGAGCAGGATTTCAACGCCCCGCCTCCGATGGGTATGGTGGCCCAGAAACGCTGCTGGAGGACGCGCTGCCTGCTGTCTCCAAGGGGCCGCGGTTCTCGCTGAGGACTTGGCTGGAGGAGCCGTCCCAGACTGGCTGACCTCGTCGCACGCAACACGACGGAGGAAGGTCGAAAGGGGGTCGCTTGGGACGAGGGTGGGGTGGCCTGGGGCCGTCCGCTGTGCT
>NC_051395.1:46927285-46931616 GCF_015228065.2 Penaeus monodon | reverse complement strand
TTTGGGGGGTTAGTGGGTGATTTTAATGAGTGGGCGAGTGATTTTAGTGGGTGAGTGGGGTGGGTGATTTTAGTGGGTGAGTGATTTTAGTGGGTGAATTTAGTGAATGAGTGGGTGGATGAATGGGTGATTTTAGTGAGTGAATGGATGAATGGGTGATTTTAGTGAGTGAATGGGTGCGTGATTTTAGTGGGTGGGTGAGTGGGTGATTTTAGTGGGTGAGTGGGTGATTTTAGTGGGTGAGTGGGTGATTTTAGTGGGTGAGTGGGTGGGTGATTTTAGCGGATAAGTGGGTGGGTGGTTTTAGTGGGTAAGTGGGTGAGTGAGTAATTTTAGCACGTGAATGGGTGGATGAATGAGTGGATGTGTAATTTCAGTGAGTCAGTGGATGAGTGGGTGAGTGGGTAGATGATTTCATCGGGTGAGTGAGTGGTTGTCTTTAGGGGGATGTTACGAAACAGTTTGAGTGAGGTGCGTGAGTGCGTGAGTGGGTGGGTACATCGGAGAAGATGGATAGGTAAACGGGTACACTGATGGATGGATAGGTAGCTCCACGTACACCGTAAGAATGGCTATACGAGTGGGTTAGCACAGGATGGGTAGAATCAGTGCATACAAATCTACCCAGACAAATGCATGATCCATCCAATATTCACGTACTTGAAGGTGATCAGGCTGAGCGTTGTCTTGTGCTGGCCGTTGTTTGAATGAATGAATGAATGAATGAATGAATGAATGAATGAATGAAGGAAGGAAGGAAGGAAGGAAGGAAGGAATGAAGGAAGGAATGGAAGCACAACAAACACACCTGACCATCCAATCCCACACCTAAATAAACGAATGCATAACCCAACCAAGATCCTCGTACTAAACTTGGTCTGGTGCTGGCCGTTGTATGAATGAATGAATGAATGAATGAATGGAAGCAAAATACGTACGACTGCTTGGGGCCAATGAATGAATGAATGAATGAATGAATGAATGAATGAATGGAAATGAATGAATGGAGGCAAAATACGCACTTGAAGGTAACCAGATTGAGCTTGGTCTGGTGCTGGCCGTTGTACTCCTCGACGAAGGCTGCGATTGTCTGCCGGAGCTGCGCGGCGTCGATCAGCTCCTCGTAGCGCCTCTCCGCCGCCGGTGTCGAGGCTGCACATCACGCCCCAGCAGGACGCGCTCCAGACACGCCTCCGTCACCGGCAGGGGGGCGGGGCCGGTGGGCGGGGCCGGTGGGCGCGGGGAAGATGAGTGGGGCCGGTGGACGGGGCCGGTGGGCGGGGCCGGTGGGCGGGGCCGGTGGGCGGGGCCGGTGGGCGGGGCCGATGGGCGTGGGGAGGATGAGTGGGAGGGCGCGGGGAGGAAGAGAGAGAGCGAGGGTGTTAGTTACCGCTGAGACGCGATGAATGTTATGGTGGTTTATATTTATATTTGTGTGAATATAAATATATACACGAGTCGTAGAAGCAAGGGGAGGGGTAAATGGAGGAGGAGGAGGAGGAGAAGAAGGAGATGGAAAAGGAGAAGGAGATGGAAAAGGAGAAGGAGATGGAAAAGGAGAAGGAGATGGAAAAGGAGAAGGAGATGGAAAAGGAGAAGGAGATGGAAAAGGAGAAGGAGATGGAAAAGGAGAAGGAGATGGAAAAGGAGAAGGAGGAAAAGGAGAAGGAGGAGGAAAAAGAGTAGAAAAAGAAAAAGTAAATGAGTAAAAGGAGAAACAAAAGACAACTGGGAAGGACGAAGATGATAATATATAATGCAACGATGCAGAGCTTATGGAGCAAAAACTGTATGTATATTATTAAAGTTCTATAATTTAATGACTGCTAGCGATTTTGGAAACAGTAGACACATGATTGACACGCGGCGGACAGATAATCAACAGGACTGTTGTTATCATGCATTTGCAACGATTTATTTCAACAGAGTCATTTTATATAACTCACAGTTTACAAGCATTTTATCTTACGGCGACTTCCCTACTTTTGGATGTGTCTAGCTTGTTATAGATATTTTCTCGATTTCATAATGATTGTTGATTCACTGGACCGCAAAGACATCTAAAGCATGTAGCATGATCATCAGCGGCAAAAAAAACGGATTATTTATTCTCGAATACTCATAAAAAGCAGTTGAATTATTCATCACACTAGAAAAACAACCAAACAGAGAAATAATGTCTTTTTCAACACTTTAAGTTTATCAAAACGTCTGTCGATTGCATAATGCTCGATTGCAACCATCTCAATTCTTCCTTTTGCAGTGAAGCGAGTGTGAAAGGGAGAGGAAGAGAGGAGGAGAGAAAGAAACGGGGAAAAAGAAATAGATTTTTTCTTAAGAAGGAACAGAGTGAAAGGTATATGTAAATTATTTTTAAAGGGTCTCTCAGAGATTTAAAACTTTTCACATGCATTTTTAGATTCATAATTCAATAGTTTATCAATTTATGATAGTTATTATTAATCTGATTTAGACTAGAAAGTAGAGGAAATGTGTTTAAAGAAAGAAATTCTTTTAAGCAGTCAGTTATATTTTAAATACTCAATTAATCATTATTGAAATGGCATAATAAACCTGCATGCTGAAACAATCACACTTTTAATTCACAAAGGGATTAATTAAATTCCATTGAAGAGCGAAGCAACGGCCCAAGCAATACACAGGTACATTGTTCATCTATCCATAGTAATATCAGTGCCCAGTGCTTACCAATAGAAAATAGTGAAATATATAGATAGAGTACACTTATCTATGACAACAATCTGCGTCCAACGCTTAAATAGAGGAACATAAAAAAAGTTATCAAACTTTTTTTTTTTTTGACTGAAGAAAATAAACTTGAAGTCATGTATCATCCAGAAAAATCTATACGTCATGTATGATCTAAAATACAAATCCGTGAGTCATGTATAATCCAAGAAGTTCTTTCTTTCTTTAGCACTGGAAGGGAACAAAAGTATAAAGAGAAAAGGCAGTGGTTCTGAAACCTCGCGGCCAAGCAAGAGAAAACGGACATGTTGTGAGTCGAAGCCAAGGGACCGGCACGGTTCACGTCCTTGGCGAAACACGTAAAGCAAACAGTGGCATTCCAGCTTCAGTCCACGGTCACAGCAGGTCTCAAGAATCAAAAAAGTTATAGAGGTAGTAGATATCTTACTTTATATAATCGGGAAAAAAACAAAAGCAGGAAAAGGAAGTATCGGTTTGTTTTTATATCATTCTTAAGATTACATATATGTTTATATAAAACGTCAAGAGTTATGTATAAAAATCGTAAGTTATGAAATCCCTGGGCGACCTCCTTGGCTGGCTGTTCCTTCGCAGGCTGTACAGGCTGCCCCAACACGCCTCTCCCTAAAGCATTGGGTCGAGGACTACTTTTCTGCAAGCAGGGGCAAGGTGGAAGGGGATAGGTGGGCGTGATAGATAGGTGGACGTGGTCGATAGATGGATAGATTGTGTCTTAACATGAGAGAATGGTGATTTTTTAAAAATTATTATTATTATTAAAGAGGAAGAGAGAATGGTAGGATTATTTATACTTGAAAAAAGTAACATGGAGGTAACTACTTTCTATTAAAAAATGTAAGGTCCAATGTGAAAATACATATGTATATATTTTATAAAAAAACAACTACAGATCGGAAGACAGACTAATGAAGACAGGAAAATACTTAGAACTATAATAAGTTCACTATATCTATTCCCTAGTCGTCTAAAAAGCACTTAGGAGGCAACATACTTACCAATATTCCATCTGTGGTCATCATTACAATATTTTCATTTCACATTTTGTTTAGATAAAATGATTTACATAATCTGCTTATCGGGGTCATTCCTATCTCCTTATACAAAGGATATATATATATATATATATATATATATATATATATATGTATATATATATATATATATATATATTTTTATATATATATATCTTTTTTTTTTTTTTTTTTTTTTTTTTTTTTTAGTAATTACTTTAGTAATTACCTATGAAACATTGTTTTTCTTTTAGCAAAATTTGAAAATAACCATGTGTGTGTGTGTGTGTGTGTGTGTGTGTGTGTGTGTGTGTGTGTGTGTGTGTGTGTGTGTGTGTGTGTGTGTGTGTGTGTGTGTGTGTGTGTGTGTGCGTGTGCATGCTTGTTTATTCTTGTGGGAATACATATCCACTTGTGTACATATATTCGTCTAAGTAAGTAATACCCACAAAACACATCTCATTCTTCTTTAACTAACCTAACCTAACACCATAAAACCAAACTTATTTACACACACAATCTTTAAAAAAAAAAAATATATATATATATATATCCTCCTACCGATCCATC
>NC_051395.1:46906656-46916656 GCF_015228065.2 Penaeus monodon | reverse complement strand
GAACTTAAGGTAAATTGGACTCGCACGATGTGGGAAGATTTTCCTGGTAAATCTTTTTCCCCAACGGCCTTTGAAATAGCCTTCGTTTCCGGAGAGGGGATGGGAGTAAACCTTTGTTCTTTAAAATTTTTTTGGCCTTGGGCAGAGAGAAAGGGGGTTTTCAGCTGCTGGGTTTTGGCTACCTCATTTTGAAGCCTTTTAGGGACTATAAAGAGGTATGGGATCCCAAAACTCAGTGATGGTGAATGTCTTCTAGGGACCACCTCACAAGAGTGGGTCTCCAGCTAGGGAAAATTTTAATTTTCCCCCCATAAATCATTTTCCCAATAGCGGGGGTTTGAAATGATGAAAAAAATGTTCAGTCTACCCAAAGCTAAAAAGGGACAGAACGAGGCAAGAGGCTGAAGGTTTTCAAAAAGGGGGGGGGTCCTATTTTGGCCTACAGCTATAACAAAAAGGGCCCAAGGGTCGTGCTTTTTGGGGAGGAGAAAAACCAACCCTTTAAACCCAAACCCACAAACAAGATAAACCCAAAGGGGCCCTGAAAAACTCATTAACCATAAGGGCCACGCGTTTTGACCTTCCCGTCGTCCGTGGGGTTTAAGCGGGGAGGTTTTCCCAACCCCCCCCTGCTCCATGTCTAGCGGGCAGTTTGGCTGCCCTTTCCTCATCCCCCTGACTTTATCGAGGGAAAAAGACGTTTTCCTCCGGAAAGGCCAGTCTTGTGTCCCTGCCCCTTTGGGGGCGAAAAGGTTCACGTGGGTTGGTTTTTTTTTTCAGGTTTTTTTTCCCGTAAAAGTTGCGGAGTCACGGTTTGCGATCTTCTTTTTTCTTTTTTTGTCTAAAACGGGGTTGGAACCCTTCTTTCATCAGCTTGGGGGTGAAGGCGAACCTTATTTCATGCCCCATGCTCAGGAATAAATCTTTTCCCATGGGGTGGGGGGGTTGAGGGGTGGGGGTTGGAATTGTGGGGGCCCCCAAATTCAGGTCCCCCCCCCCCCGATCATGTCCCCTCCACCTCCATGATGGAACAGTGAGGGGGTAGTTGTCCCGTCCGCCTCTGAGGTGATTAATTCCCTGCGGTCGGGCGGTGGGGGTTGGGGGGCGGGGCCCCAAGGTCAAGTGCTGTCACACATACACTAAACCGGGAATCCCCAACGGTCTTCGTCCCAGCCCCCTGTTACTCTGGCACTAAACTCGGTTTTCATTTTTTAAATAGATTTTTTTTCTAATACCTAGACCATGATTTTCCAAACCAAAATTTTGGTGAATGGGCACCCAGACACCCCCAAAACACACTCTGGGTATAAGGAAAACCCAGGTGTGGGGTTTATCCCCGTAAAATTTTCCAGAACACGGGGAGGAATCCTGACGACCCCCTCCTTTTGGTTTTTCCCTTTGGTTTAAAAAGGGCCCAGCGTGAGATAGTAAAACATTTTTTAAAAAAGGTCCCCCAGAGTTTAAAAACCCGTTACCCCATCGTTTGGAATTGCAGTTACATACGTGCAAAAATTTTAAATTTATCATAAAATGTGTTATGTATACAGATCGTTTTATATATAAAATGAAGGGTGGGGTGTGTGTGGGGGCTGTGGTGTGTTTTGTGTGTGGGGGTTGTGTGTGTGTGTTTTGGTGGGGTGTGGGTTGTGGTGTGTGGGAGAGAGAGAGAGAGGAGAGAGGAGAAAACGAGAAAAGAGAGGAGAAGAGGAAGAGGGGAAGAGGGAGAGAGGGGAGAGAAGAGAGAGAGAGAGAGAAGAGAGAAAAGAGAGTAGAGGGGATAGAGAGAGAGAGAGAGAGAGAGTGAGGGGAGTGATGGGGTGAGGGGTTTAAATAGGGGTTACAATTTTCGTTTTGAGAAAAATTTGAAATTTTCCCAAGTTAATCAGATGTCTGGGAAAAACAAATGGTCAAGAGAAGCGCATTTCATAGGGTTTCTATAATCTTTTGTTCAAAAAGAATACATCAAATTTTACCCCTTTTTTTTCCCCAAAAATTAAATTTTGGGTTTTTATTTTTAGCAATTAAAGGTCTTGAAATTTCCGTATTTTTCCCTCCTCCCCAGACGCTTTCGGCACCCACGGGGGCCCAGGGATGGGGGGTTTGAAAAACCCCAAACCACGGGGAGGTGCTAAAATCCAAAGACTCTGACGCGGGCTCAGTTGAGGGGTTTCTCTCATCCTGTTAATAGGGGTTGGTGGGGACGGACTGTTTAGCGCAGGTCACAGGTGATAACATAGAATTCATGAAAAAAATAGCAAGGCAGAAACAGCAGCAGCTTTTTAAACCCTTAGGGTCTGTCCGAACTCCCTATACAACCCTCCGAGGTGTTTAATAATATTAATATATTGTTTTAAATTAAAAAAAAAAAAAAATCAAATCTATCTATCTATCTATTTATTATCAAAAAAATTATAATATATAATTTTTTAATATATATAAAATATTTTATATATATATATAAAAATATAAAATAAATATATATAAAATTTATTTATATCAGTATATAATATTTTGACCCCACTATAAATACCAGGGAAACCCCTCATATCTGCCATTACCCCCGCGGGGAAGGCCACTCCGCCGAAACGGGGCTGCTTTTCAGGGCCCCGCCCGGAACCCCTCGTGGGTGGAGAACCCCAACACCCCCCTCGAGGGACTCGCAGAAGTGTGCGGCCCTCGGGCGGGGACAGTGCCTTGCCAGGAGACAGGCCACCATCTCGAGGCGGGGATCGTCCCAGGGGGGGGGGGGGGGTGAATCTTGAGGATGTGTTTACGTATGTTTTTTTTTTATGCTAGCTACAGGAGGAAGAAAGGGCGAGAGAGAGAGAGAGAGAGAGGAAGGAGGGTGGGAGAGAGGGGAGAGAGAGAGAAAAGGAGGGAGGGAAGAGAAAAGGAGGAGAGAGAGAGAGGAGAGAAAAGGAGGAGAGAGAGTAAAAGTCAAAGTAAAAGCCCAAAACACTTTTTTCCCATTAAATTACAATGGGTATTCTTTCATAAATACATTTATATTTACATCGTGTTTTAAGAGGGTTTTTTTAAAATTTCTTTTTAAAAATTTAAAAGATGCTTTTAATGTCCTTATTTTATCTGGTATCATGTTCTTTACCCGGGCCAGTTTTTCCCCATTTAAACTTTCCCCCTGAAAGGGGTACCGTCTCTTAAAAAAAAGGGGAAATTTAATTGAGGTCTGGACCCCTGATGGGCCCCTAGGGTTTTGTAAAGGATTAACCTTTTTGGAAAATTTCCCCATGAATGTTTTTGTAAATAAAATTACACATGGTCATAGCTGCATTTAGAATGACTTTTAACCATTTCAAAATTTTTTTTTTATGTGGGTGATGTGATCAAGTTTTTCTGAATTTTTTAAAAACCCAGGCTACTTTTGGCAGCAAAGTTTTGTTTTTTTGGACTTTTTGCATCTGGGGTTTTTTAAACCCATCCCCCAAAAGTTGAACAAAAGAATTAGTTAGAGTAGAGTTTTCCACCAAAAACCCAAATTTTAGTTTTAGTGGGATTTTTATTTTTTATGTGATTAAGATAATAAAGGGTTTCCCCCCAAAAACCTGTGTATTTTTTCAAGTGGGGTCAAATGTCATGAAACGTTAAAATGTTCCCCTAATTATTCACTGAAATGCCGGTTAATAGAGCAGCCTTCAAATTCTATGATTGTGTCATTGGGAATTTAGCATGTTCTGCCCATACCTAGGGAAAATTTAAATTTAGTTTTATGTGGGTTTTGTTTAAAGGGCCCTTTGTGTCAAAATATAAATTTTTTGTTTTAAGAGTATGTTGAGGTTTTTTTATTTAAAGTGTTTGGTTGTTACTGAGTCACTTGAAGAAACTGTGAATAAACGGGCGTACTGCACTAAAAGACGGTTTTTGGGCTAAATTTTTGATAAATATTTTTGGAAAAAATTTTTAAATAGGTCGGGCCTAAAATAGAGCCTTGCGGGAAAACCAAAAGGTTTCTTTTTGTTTTGATGGGGCATATTTATTATTGATTTTACCGATTGGGTCCTTGTATCAAAAAAACTTTTTTAAAAAAAAAAAGGTATCAATTTTTTGATTTACTAATTTTTTAAAGGGGAATATCATGGTTGAACCTATCAAAGCCTTGAAAGGGGCGCATAATGTGAGCAAAAAATTTCCCCATTTTTTTCTATGTTATTATAAATTCCTTTAGGAATTTTCAGTTTAAAACTTTTCAGTAGAAACCTTTTCTAAAAAAAAAAGTTGTGTTTTAGATAATAATATTGGGCCCCCAGGAAACTCGTCAGTTGATTTTCTATAATTTTTTTAAGAATTTTGGATAAGATAGGGAGTATAGTAATAGGGCGATAATTTGGGCATCGTCTATATCCCCGATTTAAAAAATTGGGGTTTCCCATACCATGTTTCCAAAAAAGGGCGGAAAGACACCAAATAACAAAAGAGGTTTTTAATAATGACCGTCAGATAATGTACAGTTGCAGGGAGGGCTTTTCTCTGATAAAGCGCAAAGCCAAAGCCGTCGCTCCCACAGCATTTGTTTGCGGAGATGTTTTATTCTAAGATGATTTTTTTTGTTTACTGGTTTGGTCTGAAAAAAAAAAGTTGTAAAAACCTTTCCCCCATTATGTTTTGTTGTAACTTAGAAACAAATTTTTTGCTATAAGGTAGTTTTCCCCAATTTTTTAAAAAAAGTCATTAAAAAAATTTTCGGTCTTTGTATGGGCCTTATTTCCCAAACATTAGTGAGGTGCTTTTTTTGAGGCAAATAGTTTTTTAAAAATTTTCCATGTTTTATTTTGGGGGTTTTCCTTATTTTCTGTGAATTTTTTTTCTGAAATAATTCTTTTTGACGTTTTAATTTGTAATTTTAAAATTTTTCTTTTTGACTTTATAATTTTACCCGAAGGGGGGCCTCATTTTTGTTACTTTTAAGGGCTTGGGGGCATTTTTTTCTATCGCGAAGGCTCTCTGAATGTCGTCATTTTCCCAAAGGGGCAGGAGGGGCGTTTGACGGGTTGGTTAAGTAGGGGGCCCGGCATCAATGGGCTTTTTAAAAACCCTTTTTGTAAGGGTAGTTTCTTGGTCGTTTTCATTTCTGTCCCGTGGAAAAATTTGATTTGAGTTTCTTTCTTTAGACAAAATAAACTGCAGAAAAATTGAGGGGGGATGTGTTTGAAATCGCGAAAAGTTTTTTTTACTGGTGGCCGTTTTTTTAAAATTTTAAAGTCAACGTGATAAGTTTTATGGTCAGCAAAAAATGACACGGGATTTACATCGAAGTGAATAATGGGTGTTGGTCTGTTAAATTATTTTTTAAAACCAAAGAGAAGAGGGTTTCTGTAAATTTGTTTTAGGCTTTAAAATTTTTTTTTTTTGGGTTTAAATTTATTTTTCTTTAAAACTTTGGGAATTAAACATTAGGGTTTTTTTAAACACATTTAGGTGGGCCCAAGGGTGAAAAAAAACGGTTCTGTTTTTTAAATTTTTGGGCAATTTTTCTAAACACCTTTTCAATGTTTTTTCAAAAGATTCGAGGTGCCCTGGGGGTGCCCCAAGACCGCGCCCCAAAAATTAAAAAAAGGAAAACATGGTTTCTTTGTAGGGGAAACCCCGAATTTTACAGCAGTATTGCTAATCTCGTAGCAGATATCCGTTTTACTTCAGGGTATCCCGGACATTTTAAAACCTTTCCCTCCTCCCGCCCCCGCATAAAATCTTAAAAATTTAAAATTTGGGAAAATTTAAAGGAAAATTTCTGTCCATTTTCCCGGGGAGCCAGTTTCATTATGCATAAAAAGTCTATGGTTTTTCCTCAAATAGCATTTAAATTTTCCCCAAAATTTTCGAGGAGGATTGAGCATTTAAAATGCTTATTTTTTGGAATTATGCGATCTGGTCAAAGGGAAGCTGACGGCGTTGCCCCTTTTTCAAAAAATTTTGATCGCGCTTTACTTTTTTTGTTTAAGAACACTTTAAAAATTTTTCAGGGAAAACATCCGAGTCTAAAAAAACAGATTCGGGCTTATGGCCTTTCCCCTTACAGACATGTGAAGCTGGGGGTAGTAGTCATGTGTCATCACTGTCTTATGGGGGGTTTCACACTTGAAAGTTTTCAAATTTTCGATAAATGTTGTTTAAATTTCCCCTTTGGTTTTTGTTGGGTGGAAAATGGTTATGTAGAGGTAGGGTGTGTTTTGGGCGAAACTGTCCCCTTTAACGGCTTTTGGGGTTTTGGTTTTTTCTGTCTTTTTTCTTTGGTTTCTGAATTACTTTGGGGTAACCCTTTTTCATCAAAATCTTGTGTAGTCTTCGTTTGTTCGCATAGTTTTTAATGATGACTGGGACAACTGGGGGAGGGGGGGGGGGCAGTCGGTAGGGCGGAGCCCCTTTCCCCCCTGTGCTGAGCTGTTTCCTCCGTGGCGGGGGGGGTCGAAAATGGTTCAATTTGTTTTTATTTTTGTTGTTCTGTTTTTTTTTAAAACTCCGTTTTGGGGGTTAAATTTTTGTTTGAAGCTTAAAACCTTTGGGCTTTTTGGTGTGTTTTGGGTTTTTGGGGCTGACGGCGGGGGGGGGGTTTAGTTGACTTGGGGGAGGGGGGGGAGGGCGGGGTGGGCCGGGGTCTGCTGGGTTGGTGCGCCGGTTGAGGGGCACGTGGATTTGGTCAGAGAGTTTAAAAGGGCGGCGAGTCAGCCCAAAGGGGGTGAGGGGAGCTGGCTGGCCGCGGGAAACGAGGGGAGGGGAGGAGGGGGGGTTTTTTTGGGGGGGGGGGGAAAGGGTTGCCGGTTTGTGGGTGTGGGGTGGTGGGTGTGGAGGGGGGTTTGGGGGGGGGGTTTGGGGGTGTTGGGATGGGGGGGGGGATGTAAAAGGGGGGGGAAGGTTTCGTAGGGGTCTGATCACGGTGGGGGATGGGGGGGTAGGGGGGGTTTCCCGGTGACCGAATGTTCCCCTGTGGGTTTTGTCTATAATTTTTTTAATGGACAATTGCTGTTCGGGAACATTTCCCCTCAGCAAGTCAATTTTGTTCCGGGTCAAATTTTGACAGGGAAGGGGGCCCCTTACAGGTCTGGGGGTTTTTTGATCTGTACTCTTTTGGAAAAATTTAACAAAAGGAGTAGAAATTCCTGATTTCTTAGGGGGTGACCAATCGTTGGGGGAGTGTCCGTTGAGTTGTTTCGAACACTAGTTTTTGATTATCGGGCACCAAAGACAACCCTTGTGGGAAAGATAACGTTTATCATCCCCTTTTGGGGTCCCCTGTGTATTTCCCGGGTTTTTGGGGGGTCTGTTTAAAAAAATTACAAGTTTGGGCTTGTTCGATTTTAGCCGGCCCCCGTAATATTTTTTGATTTGATCGTAGTGACCGACCTTGCCCAAGATTTTTAGTAGCCACGAAAAACAGAATTTTGGGTTTTAGGGACTATTGTTACACTGCCGAAAATGAAAAGATTTCTTTTTCAAAATGAATTTTTCCAAATGTTTTTCATGGTTTTCACTGCTGTTTTTGCTTTAAAGGGGCCCCAACCCCGGGCCGGGGGGAAAACCCTTGGGCCCTGGCTGCAAGGGGGGGGCCCCTCCCCTTTGGGGGGGGAAGGCAGCTCTGACCCCCGCTGCCGGGGGGCCAAAATTCCCAGGGCTGGAAGGGCCCGGTAACCCCGGGAGGGGGGGCGTTTCCCTGAAACCAAGGGGCCCCTTTCTTTCTGGGGTAAGAGGGTCGGGGTGTGCCCGAGGAAAGCACAGGGGGGGCCCCCCGGTTGGGCCCCCCCAAACCCGGGGGGAGGGGTTCAGATTACCCCCGGGCACTGCGGGGGGTGAGAAGGCGGTTTGCTGAGTTGCGGGGGTGCGGCGGAGGAGGAGCCCCCCAAAAAAAGTCCGATCAACGGCGGTAGACTCAGGAGAGAGAGAGAGAGAGAGAGAGGAAAAATCAGACAAAAAAAAAAACGCAAAAAGAAAAAAAGAAAAAAGAAAGCGAAGGAAGCCCAACCCACCCCTTCCCTCCCCGCAGGGATTCCCCCCCCACGGCTCGCGGGTGCGGCATGGGTCGTGGGCGGCCAGACGATCGGGTGGGGGGCGCTCCTGCATCCCTGGCGAAACCCCCACGCCCCCGGCCCCCGGTGGGGGGGGGTTCCGGGGGCCCTTCTGCGGGAGTTGGCCAACTGGGGTCATCCCGCCGCACTCGAGTTTGGAAGGCCACTGCCCCTTTCCTGGGGCCCGTCGTCGAGGTAGGGTTGTCAGGGGGGATTGCGGTGCGGCGGGGGCGGAAGTCGGGTTTTTGTCGCATTTTATTTTCAGTTTGGGGAATTTTAAGGTCGTAATGTCGCGCGTGATTTGTTTTAAGGTACTTTTTCAGAGAGACAATTAAATATTTTAAGTCATTATATTAACACCTTAAAAAACATTTTTAAAACCTCTTGATTTGTTCCCCCCGTCCTTTCCCCTCATCCCCCCTCCTTCCTCCCCCTTTCCCCGGGTTTCCCGCCGTCCCCCTCCTCCCTCCCCCTCCCGTCTCCAGGTCCATCTTCCCTCTGACGGCGACGTGTGGTGAACGAGGTGCTCCAGGACGGCAGCATCTCGCAGAAGGACCGTCCAAAGGTGGGGCCCCACACCTGGACGACGGCGTCCTTCCTCTTCTCCGTCACGTGGTGCATCGCGGGGGCGCTCACCCTCCCCGCCAAGGAGGCCTTCAACGTCTTCTTCAGGAGACTCGTGATGGGTAGGGGGCCTTGCGTCAAATACAGACGGGTTTTCATGCGAAAGATTCATGCTTAGAGGAGGCTGCCCGGATGGAAGGAATTTTCATGTTTTACAATTGTTTGACCGGAAATGTAATCAGTTGTTAATCAGGATGCCATAAATGTCTACCACTTATATTCATTTCAGGTTACATCAGACAACACCCAACGCCATCTATGATCGAGCAGATTGGCTGCCCTTACCCGGGGGACGGCAGCGTGTTCGACGTCCTCTTCGACGCCAAGCAGAGGTCCTTCTGGCGCCCCTGGACCGACGTCATCAAGCACAACCGAGATTCAGGAGACGACTAAGATCTCCACGCTCCTGGTGCCCACGGTCGAGTCGGCGAGGCGAGTGCCTGGGGAGGTTGTGGGGGTGGGGAGGGGGGTGGGGGGGAGGGGAGGGGAGAGGAGGGGAGGGCGGGCGTATTTGTTTCGGTTTGCGTGTGTGTGTGTTGTGTGGTGTGTGTGTGTGTGTGTGTGTGTGTGTGTGTGTTGTGTGTGTGTGTGTGTGGTGTGTGTGTGTGTGTGTCGAGCGCGGTTTCTACCTGTCTATATATATATATCTGTCTGTCTATATATCTCAAGTGCACGTACGCGACCAAACACCACAACCACAATTCTAACACACACACACACACACACACACACACACACACACACACACACACACACACACACACACACACACACACACACACACACGCACGTACACACAAGCAAATAACACAGAACCACTGACCCCGATTCTTCCACCTTCCACCAGACTCTCATACCTCGTGGACGTGTGTGGGCGTGCAACCAACGGCATCCTCCTGGTGGGCGAGGGCCAGAGTGGGCGGAAGGTGGTCGTACGTCACCACCTCAAGAACCTCGCTACGGACGCCTCTGAGTACGTCATTCTGCCCGTCACGCCCGCCGCTACCGCGCTCTCCGTCAAGGTGGGTTTTTCTTTCGTTCTCTTTCTTTGGCTTTCGCTCGATCTTGCTTGTTTTTTTTCTCTCTCTCTCTTTTTCTCTCGTTTTTCTGGTGTTTCTGTTGTTATTATTACTGTTATTGTTATTATTAGTGTTATTACCGCGTCCTTCCCCACAGGGATCTCCGTCAGGGTCGATTTGCTGCTCTTACTTGCTTGTTTTATTTTTTTTCTGTTGTTTGGTGATGTTTTTTGGTATTATATCACTGTTGGTATTGTTTCATATTTATATTCTTAGTTTTTTATCCTGTTTACTACCCGCGCTCTCCGTCAAGGTCGATTTTCTTCTGTTCTTGTTCTTTCT
>NC_051395.1:46895905-46906556 GCF_015228065.2 Penaeus monodon | reverse complement strand
AGGGAATATAGTTCTCAGACTTTTGATATTAACCTTCCTTGGAACCAACCACCTAGTAGTTCCCCGAATTGCAAGAAGTAAACACACAGACACATACACACACACACATACACAAACACACACACACACACACAAATTTGTCACACAGGCACACACACACACACACATTCACACCCACACACACTGTACACATCACACACACACACACACACTACACTAACACACGCACACACATCACACACACGATTGATTCAGTTTTAGCCACACACACACACACACAGCAGTAAAACACACACAAAGGAAAAATCTATATATTCTTGTATACCCTATACTGCTGGTTTTGCGCCCAAATATGTTTCTAGTATGAAGAAAAATATATGCATGGTTTTCTGTTCTACACTAATCATGATTTGGTGTCGAAAGAAACCTCTAAAATGGAAAAGTAAATTAATAAATGTCACTTCATTAGTTTCGATAACCTGCTTGCTAAATGGTATAATAGTTATTTTTTACGGTCCACCGAGAAACATTTACATATGTATCAGCGATTTTGCAAAGATTTTTGATTTTGGTTTTAGTCTGCCAATTCCATGCGAGTGTTTAAAGAATGAAGCGCTTTCACGTTTTCAGAAATAAGACAGCTATAATAGTGAAAATTGTTGTGTTGATGGAAAGGGGGACATACTGCTTACCGCGCCTTTACCTCGACACACAACCATTCCAGGAAATCGCATTATAAATATATATCTATCCTCACTACACGAGTCAATGAGGCTAATATTACATGTTTTTTTATTTACTGTTTTGAAGAAATGCGAAGATTAAAATTGGCTGTTCTCCTGTATCTTCGCGTTTCAATACAAATCGTATACTGATATACATTATTGGGGGTCCTTTTTTTATTCTAACACGATCACAGTCTTTGTTACAAACAGCATAGGGTTTTCACGTCTCATTCATAAAATGATATTTTACTCTATGTTTACATTGATGTTGTTCACCGAGATGTAAAAAGTGGGACCCAGCATGGGGGGGTGTACTGAAGTATATTACTATCTGAAGACTGTACACATTACACACACACCACACTACCACCACACCCACATTCACACACACTAGCACAGCTAGTCACCCACTTACACACACCCACACACTTACGCCTACCCACACCAACACACACACTCACGATTACACACACTCTACTATACACGTATTTCAACCACACACACACTACACAGCACACACTTACACACACACTTTATCTAGCACAACACACACAACACACACACCCAACACACCAACACACACAAACACACACCTACACCACACTCACACCACACACACACACACAATCACCTATTAGCAGTTACAACATCCACACACACACACACACAGGGGGTACATCCAACACACACAAATATATATATATATATAGATATATTATATATTATATATATATATCTATATATATATATAGTATATATGTGTGTGTGTGTGTGGTGTGTGTGTGTTGTGTGTGTGTGTGTGTGTGTGTGTGTTGGTGTGTGGTTGTGTTATATATATATATAGTTATATATATATAATATATATATATATTATCTATTTGTGTATTTATTCTTATGTTAAATTTGGACGTCTTATTCTGATCTTTATTTACATTTTAGATCTTATGATAGTATATATATTATATATATAACCTAGTATTATTTATATTATATATAGATAATATAAGTATATATATTATATATATATATATGACATATATAGTTATATTATATAGATATACTATTATATATATATATAGTGTATGTATTTATGTACTATATATATATATATTATCTATCTAATATATAGTAGATATATATATTATATATTATAGACTATATATATATATAATAATTATAGTATATATAAAGGAGGAGGACTTCTCCTCAGTTTTTAATCTAATATTAATTCATGTATTATGTTGTGTTCTGGTTGTGTTGTGTGTGTGTGTGTATTGTGTGTGTATGTATATGGTACTATGTACTGCATATAGAGAGTGAATAGTATTCATATATATATATATATTATAGTTTATATATTAGTATATATATATGATTATTATATATTGCTATATCATTCACTTTTGCGTAGTGATTTCCATGTACATTTTTCTAGATAAAAGAGAAGGCATATAACCAAACATGTTTACCTGATCTATTCAAGTTGAATTGTGTGATAGTATACTGGTTGATTAACAGACATACGTTTGACTCTAAATACTGAAGTTCGCACAACGATGTTAACGCTACCGTCTTTCGTCTCGTGTGTCCGTTCGCGTTTTGGGCATACGACCTTTTTGCTCCCGTTTAAACTTTATATCGGAAATTTCCCCGCTGCATAATCTTTCTGATAACACGAATTAATTTAATACAGCTTGATTCACGAAAACAATAATATTAATATATCCAGTAAATCTACATCTAATAAGCCGATTACTTCACAAACAACATCTTAAACAAAGGAAAATACATCACATTCACTCTCATCAGAACATGAACAGCAAAAAAGATACCATCATTAGAATAATCGTCAGTCATTAAACAATCATAATAAGAAAATAAAGAAGAAAAGAAAAAACTTGAATGAAAGCACCATCTTCACCAACCTCAGTAGTACCAAAGTCGGAAAGAAAAAAGTGGTGCGAATGTGCTGCAGACACGTGTGCCAGCGACGGAGCAAATTATCCTTGTTGTGGATATAAAGTCATATTTATTTGTTTGTATATATGTAACATGAGCTCCTGAGAATCACGGTGACTCCAGATTTTAAGTAACTGAATACTTATAATGTTAGTTTCACGGTGTCCATTTTGTTTTAAGATCTTGTGGGAGTTTAGAGTGATGCAATATATTTATATTTGTTTTTTGGCCTTTTTCAGGTTATGTAATCATTTGTGTTCTTGTAGTGTTTTTGTTGATTATAAATAAAATTCGCCCCATATGTTGCCCTGTCGTTTAGCAGACATGTATTTTTTGACGCATTTTGTCCGGTAAGTTATAGTGACAGTGAATATTTACATGGATCAGTACAGTTTGCGTTTTGTGTCGGCAGTTTTCATGCTTTTTTTTCATTATTTGGAAAGATTAAACATATTTTCATACTTCAGTCAGGTCTTGCACGACAGCCATCATCCACAAGTACAATAAAATTTGTTATTAGAGGATTTCAAAATTTGTAAGAACCCTTCATTCTATGGTCTTGTTGGGGAAAGCGCAAAGAAAAAGATTTTATTTTTGTTGGTTGTTTTTAAGGTAATTCTGCGCAAAAGCATGCTATTCACCTCCTGTATCAGATTCCTTCCTGACCAACAGAGACTCCGAAATTTTTGTTGACCTTGCCAGAGTGCAGATAGACGCAAGGTCTGCGTGCAGTGTCTCTACTAAGTGTCTTACATCAATAGAGAACCGCTCCGATATTCTGACGTTGTCTTGTCTGTCTGGTCTGCTGTCCTTGTTGTTGATGTGCATACAGATTGACTGTTATACTGGTTGCATATTACGGACATTGATCACTAAAAAACTGTGCGTGGGCCAAGGGAATAGAATCTTTTTGATTTTGATGTGTGTACAAGAATACCATAACCTAGATTATCTGTAAATTTTGGAGAGTGTTTTCACCCAAACAACACTGATTTCATTTACGTGTAGCTTGCCAAAGACTTAAGATTCCCCATTATTTATTCTGTTTAACCATGTCAGAATGGGACGTCTCTTCTCAACACTTGATTGTTATTAGCAGTGAGTCTATGAGGACCACAAGTCTTGCCTCAATTTTGCCAGGGCTGTACCCTTAATTATTTGTCAGACATCCCTTGATATATGTTCTGTAGGGACAACTACTATGGACAGCAAACATCATGTGTCGAAAAACGTTCCTAAAAACTAGATTTGCATATCACTAAGTACGATGCTTGATTGTGATCCATTTGTGAACTATAAATTCTTGTAGGAAAATTAAAAAATAAAAAAAATGTTTTCTAATGTACCTTCTTGCACTATTCATGCATATCATGAATGCTTAAAAAATAAAGGTCCAAACTGTTATTTTTACATGTCATAAATTTTTTTGTCATGTTCTTCCATGTCCGTGTGTAGTGGATAAAAATGTAAATTTTGTATGTGTAGTAGAATTTTTTTTTTTTTTTTTTTTTTTTTTTTTTTTTTTCTTATTTCACATTGCTATCCAACCTTAGAATTAATATTTTTTATGTCCTAATATACACAGTGTAATATGCATTTATCTGTTGTTAGTTCAGGAAATAAGTGAATGTATTGTTTACAAAGTAACTGCATCCCTCTAAGATTAATTCTCAATTACACCAGTCGGCACCTTAGGGACACTTCAGATAACTCCGCAAAACATTGCAATGTGAACTGAAAATCCGTTCGTACCCGAGCTTAACCCCCAGGGGAATAACCTCACCCATGACCTGTTTTTTTTCTTTTCTGGTCATGGATTCTATCTTTCTTATATCAGTGAGTGTTAGTATTTGTTTTTTCCTAGTGTTTATGATTTTTTTGATAAGAGACAAGAGTAATTCATTCATTTTACCTTCTCTCTGTATTTAGGACATGGAGGGATTGAATTGTAACATGCAAGTACGGTTTTGGTAAGCAAAAAACAAAAAAAACAAAAAAAAAAAAAAAAAAAAAATATATATATTGAAGTATTATTATTATATATATATGTATATTATAGATATAATATTTATATGTATAGATATATATATATATTATATATATATAATAAGTAATAATGGATTGAAATTATATATAAATTAGCTAATATAGGTTAGTGATATAATTATCGTAATTATCTCTATTTTTTACATATTTTTAGCAACCATTATTTCCTTTAAGTTCATTTATAATTTTTGTTTATATAAAGATACTTTTAGCTTTCCAGGCTTAAAGGCAATATTGGCACATTTGATTGTTGTCTGGTGGCAGCAGGTAGTTGGGAGGAGCGTTCGTCAAGGCTATTGCACCAGGAGATTGCAGGTAGTAAACTTCTCATAGTACAAATAAACAAGACTGTCATGAGTATCATTTTCAATGGATTCGTTAGAATATTTAGCACGAGATTTGCATATGCTTTCACACGTTAACATCTGTATTAGAATCTAAGTTTCATTATGGGAGCTATGTATAGGAACACAGAGATGTTAGGGGAAACAGCTCAAACAGGTTAATCTGTGTGGAGACAAGTGGATGTCTATTTTGTGTGCTTGTTTTTCCTTCAGCTTAAAGTGATGTTGTGATCACTCACAGTTAACTAGTTCCAGGTATCCTCATGTCCTCTCCAGCAATTGGGGACTTGCTGTCTTGCTTTATATTATGTATAAGGCTACGAGTGTTAAATAGTCTGTAAATCACTTCTGTTTGGTCTGCATCATGTAGATAATACCAGCGTTATGTGTCTACCTGTATCATGGATGTTGTACTTAGGGTGTGATATCAAAATTAATAATTTCCTATATTGGCTTTCTGTTAGTTATATTTCTTACCATTTTTTTTTTCATTCAATATAATTTTCTTCTGTATATCAGTTTAAATATAATCTATTTTTTGTCTCTCTCTTTTTTTTCTACTCCATGGATCGCTTTCTTCCTCTTCATATGTATTTCCTCTCTCCATATGTATTCTCTTCCACTTGTCATTCAACACTTCACCACCTCTGCCCAAACCTTAACCTAAAATCCTCTGACAGCCAGTCAAGCAGCAGCGCAGAGAGCGGGAGGGGGAGCTGCAGGTGCCAAGCATTCGGCAACGAACCAGAAGCTGGGGATGAGCCTAGAGGAGGCCAAGCAGATTCTGAATGTTGAGGAACTTGACCTTGAAAAGGTGCAGAAGAACTACGAGTATCTGTTTAACATCAACGACAAAAGCAAAGGCGGGTCCTTCTATATTCAAAGCAAGGTGAGTGGGGGAAACTTTCTTAGTTTTTGTTTGTAGTGTTCTAAAGTAAAAGATGGTTCATACCAAATTGAGGAATTAAGTTTATACATGCAATAGAGAACATTTATATGTATGCCATTATTCTGTTATTTTTTTCCTTTTAATGTCTTTCTCTCTTCTTTTTTCATCTTATTTGACCTTTGTGCAACATGGTAGCTCTGTTGTATTTATATGTGAACAATTCCACTGTTGTCAAAACATAAAAATGCTAGTAAAACAATAAGAAAGCCATAAGGTATCAAATCTCATCATCAGCAGAGAAAAGACAGAGATTCAGCTGATACAAAGTTTTTCTCGTAGATGCCCAGAGGAGGAGCATGGAGGAGCCTAAGTGCAGCAAGGTTCTCACCTGGGATATGGGCAAGGGTACCTTTATCTCAAAGCACCTGCCCAGCCCTGTCCATAAGGCACTTTGCCACAGTCCCCCTCACATGGGATAATGTGCTGTCTGAGCAAAACCGTAATCGCTGTGTCTCTTACATGGAGAAGATGAGGAAGCCAAAAAAGTTGAAATGGGAAACCAATAGATTTGCCTCTGTCCTGATTCCTCTTTGTCATGTAGAGGGAGAGCTGGCTGTACTCTTTACAGTGAGGTCTGTTCAGCTAAGTAAGCACCGTGGGGAAGTGAGCTTTCCTGGGGGGATGGCAGACCCCGATGATAAAGACATCATAGATACTGCTCTGAGGGAAACAGAAGAAGAAATTGGCATATCAAGGTCATGTATTGATGTCTGGGGAGTGATGCCCAGCATACCCAGTAGGGCTCGTAATACTGCTGTCAAGGGGGTTCTGGCTTACATTGGGGAGGTTGACTCCAGCTCATTCACAATATCGGAGAATGAAGTCGAGTCTGTGTTTGCGGTGACGCTTAAAAACCTTTGCGATCCCGAAAACGCAAGGCAGTGCCAGTTCCGCTCGAGGGATATAAAAGGAGGTTATACCATTCCTGTGTTCCTGGGATCAGAGCCTCGTGTTTGGGGTTTGACTGCCATTATTTTGCACATAGCTCTCTCATCACTCCTTCCTGGGCTCTATAAGAACAAGCTTGTTCATCTGCCACAGCTGATGGAATGAATAGTTGCTCTTAGCACTGGAATAGAGTATTATATTTTTATAAGTTTGATTTCCTATAGCTAAATGTGTCTTTGTATATTATGGGTAGAAACAAAAACATTTTATCCGAGGTGCTGATTATAGAATGAGTGAAAGTTGATCTTGATATCATGGAAAGAACTCATGTAAATATATATATAACCACAACCAGTGTTAGCATTATTTCCTCTACATATAACTTACTTGTAGATGGTGTATCTCTGTCTGTTCTGTCAGTCCTATCTTTCTATTTATATATATATATATATATATATATATATATATATATATAATATAGATATAGATATATAAATATAGAAATTTATAGATGTATAAATATATGAATTTGAATTTGAAATTGAATTGAATTGAATATAAATATGAATATAAATATACATATGAATATAAATATAAATATAAATGTAAATATACATATGAATATAAATATAAATATAAATATAGATATAGATATAAATATAAACACACACACACACACACACACACACACACACACACAGCAGATGGTTCGACACCACAGCACAAACAATTACACACACACATGGACACACACACACACACAAACACACACAGGGACACACTACACACACACCACACACACACACACTACACACCACATGCATACTACATATATTATTATCTACATATACATATATGTATGTATATATGTATGCATTATATACACATATATACAAATATATGTTGATATATGTAAGTATGTGTTTATATATGTGTATTATGTATATATATTATGTGTATTTATGTATGTATATGTGTGTTTATATACACATATGTGTGTATGATATTATATCATATGGTTATGTATGTGAATAATGTATATATACAAGGGGCTATCAAAAGTTTGTGGAAAAGGTCCATAACTAAAAATCATATTGAAGAATTTTGATTTCATTGCACCTGAACATTCTTGTACCAACGTGTTATATCGTCTCCATATATCAACCCTTAAATGCAGGTAATAATGCATTGCCTCCAATTAGAGTTCAGGCACCATTCAAGCATTATGGGATCCACCAAAATCAAGGCCAGGACAAACATTAAATTCATGTTGAAACTCAGTTGGGATAATAGGCAAATCATTGATGCTCTGGAAAAACTTCATGGTGACAATGCCTCAAAGAAATCAACAACCTACAAATGCATAAGTCGGTTCAGAAGAGGAAGAAATTAAATTGATGATGAGCCCCACAGTGCAGGCCATCAACGTCAGTTTGGAGGAAAACATTGATGCTGTTCACAACATGATTGAAAAGGATCAATAGCTGAATCAATAGCAGACACACTCAAAATCTCTTTGGCTCTGCATACACAATTCTGATGGAGAGTTTGGGACTAAGTAATCTTTCTGCTCGATAGTTCACTAGGCTGTTGTGCTTAGATAAGCAGCAAACAAGGGTAGATCTCTCAGTGGAAATTTTGAACAAGTGGGATGAGGACTCTGAAGCTTTTCTGCAGAGAATTGTGACAGGGGATGAAACTTGGTTCTACCAGTATGATCCCAAGGACAAAATTCAGTCAAAGCAGTGGCTGCCCAGGGTTGGAAGTGGACCAGTCAGAAAAAGCATTCAAGAGGAAAGGTCATGGCCACTGTCTTCTGGGATGCAGAGGAGATTTTGCTGGTTCACTTCTTTTAGAGCAAGAAAACAATTACATCTGCTTATCATGAATGTGTTTTGAGAAAACTGTCCAAGAAAATCTCAGAAAAATGCCCTGGAAAGCTGCATCAATGCATTCTCTTTCACCACGACAATGCACCCGCTCTCAGCTCTCGGCAGACAAGAGCTGGACTAGGAGAATTTTGATAGGAAATCGTCTGACATCCACCTTACTGCCTGATTTAGCTCCATCCGACTTCTTTTTGTATCCTAAATTTCCCATTGGTTGAAGATGCAAAAAGAGCTCCTCTGACATACCTGCATTTAAGGGTTCATGATTGAACATGTTATAACACGTTGGTACAAGAATGCTCAGTTGCACTGAAATCAAAATCCTTCCATACGATTTTTAGTTATGGACTTTTTCCACAAACTTTTTGAAACCCCTCATATATATATGTGTGTGTGTGTGTGTGTGTGTGTGTGTGTGTGTGTGTGTGTGTGTGTGTGTGTGTGTGTGTGTGTGTGTGTGTGTGTGTGTGTGTGTGTGTGCGCACACACACACACACACACACACACACACACACACACACACACACACACACACACACACACACACACACACACACACACACACACACAAAAGAAGAAAAAAATAACATTCACATTACTTACATAATGAACTGAAACCCTGTGCTTCCATATATATATCATATGCTCAATTATTACATTTTTGATTATGAGTGCAAGATATAAGTTAACTTCATTCTAAATGAATTCTTAACTCCTCCAGTTCATGTGGAAAAAAATACGATATTTGCTTTTAGTCTGAAACACCGGATTTCATTGTAAATTAGTATAATTTTTTTCTTTTCATACCTCAGAAGGATAGTAAAAATATTTTTTACTCTTGTGCACTTATGTCATAATGTTCTCAAAGTATTTTCTCAGTGGAAGGACATGAAATATGCAGTTGTTTTTCCATTTTTATTTGTATTTTATGTAAATTTATTAAGTATAATTTTTGTTAATATATATTTTTTTTCTTTTTTTTTTGTATTAGTACTATATAGGTACTATATAAATACAGTGTGATATGAATGAAATAGGCGAATATGTAATTTTACATTTTAAGCATTATGCTCTAAATTCGTGGAAAATATTAATAATGAAAATTGTATAACAACAGGTTTATCTAAGACTTCCCTCTTTATTTTCATAGAAAAGATTGATAACGAATGTTGTAAGACAACAGTGTCAGCTGGGAATGTATGGAATTACCTCTTAATTTCATATAAAATATTGATAAGAGATGTTGTAGGACAACAATATTATCTAGTAATGTACAAAATTACCTCTTATTATAAAAGGAAATATAAATATGGAATGTATTGGGACGACAGTGTTATCTAATAATGCTCCAACTCACCTCTTCTTTTCATCACTTCAGATTGTGCGAGCAAAGGAAAGGATAGATTCAGAGATGGAAAATATTCAAGAAAATAATGTAAAAGAAGAAAAAAAGAAGGGCAATGATACTTGAAAATAAAAATGTGTTTAAGCTGATATGATCTTTTTTATTTGGTAATTATAGAGTAAAAAAATTAACCCAGGTAACTCCGCGATGAGTTCATATGAAATGATTTGCAATTGTCTTTAAATGTTTCAAAAGCTTAGAAATCATCATTAATTTCATCTATGTTATTTACAGCCTTACTAAAAGGATTACTTATGTGTTGTATATTTTTTTGGTATATTTGTTGATATAGACGTTATATTGGATTACTGATGGGCATCCTTCCATGTGAGAAATGTAACAAACAGCAGAATGTAAATAAAATTAATTTTGTTACCAATCTGTTCTCATTATTTTTACCTTTCATGATTATATTTGTCTTCAGATGTAATACCTCTTTTGAAACC
>NC_051395.1:46889445-46891945 GCF_015228065.2 Penaeus monodon | reverse complement strand
GAAGAATACAGGTGCTCATGGTGTAGTGGTTATCACATCTGTCTAACACGCAGAAGGTCCCAGGTTCGAGCCCTGGTGAGCACAGATTTTTAACCGTCAAAAACGTACCTTAATGCAATTTATCTATGATTTTACCATCCTCCAGCATTCTCGCAATCAAAAAAGTCTATTTGCACCATATAAAGCGCATGTAATCACAGCTGATATATTCGTGAATCATCCCGCCAGCATATCAGGTTTGCGTGCCAAACCGTAGTGAAGATGCGGATACAAGAAAATCCGCACCGGCGACCCATGATGAAATGCCAGTTGAAGAAAAAAAAAAAAAGTGAATAGTATATCCCCGATTCTCCTCTCTAGGTAAAATATTCTTAGATGTATATGAGGTACAACTATATATCCTGTGAGAAGTTGATCCTGTCGGAAATCTTGATACTCGTAATGTTGTTCTTAAATATTCGTTAAAACATCAAAGCTTCCTCCTTTGTGGTAATGTAAAGATAATAAGACGACAGATGATACGTGTTTTTTTTTTTTTTCATTATTTATTTTATTTATTTATCTATTTATTTTTTTGTGAAATGTATGTTATTCAGGACGGCTGTTATGTTCACCAAGATGTGCTCATGATGTAGTGGTTATCACATCTTTCTAACACACGGAAGGTCCCAGGTTCGAGCCCTGGTGAGCACAGATTTTAGCCATGAAAACTGTATCAATATACTTACCAACGTTTTCGTGGTACAAAGTCTACGGGACAAGACGCCTCGTTTTAAAAGGCTTATAGGTTATCCTAGCAGCCGGTAGAAACTGCTGCTTAATAATTAATTTATTTTCCTATTTATTCTTTTACTCAGGCTTCATCTTATTTTATCCAATCTTCATTCTTGCTCTCATCACAGAATGCGAGGGTGAAAATATTTGCTATAAACTTTTAGAAAGATTCTTGTGGAAATATTGGAATTCTTAGCTAGTCTACATTTCAAGTCATCCTTAAATGTTCGTGAAAATGTTTGTTAATAAATGACAGGGCTGGATGCTGCTCAGGATAAACAAAGAGATTAGATGGCAGTTCGAGCACGTAATACATGTATCAGAATTATCCAGTCTTTTATGTTGACAATCTAATTTACGTTACTGATTAATGTACTTATGTATGATTGTCAATCTTAGCAATAATGATGTTAATAACAATTATAATGGTGATACGATCATGGTGATGGTTATGATAATAGTAACGATGAAGATGAAGATGAAGATGGAGATAGAGATGGAGAGGGAGATGAAGATGAAGAAGATAACAGTATGAAGTGATGAAGATGATTATGATGATAATGATGATAATGATATTGATGACGATGGCGATGGCGATGACGATGACGATTGAACTGATGGGGATGATGACAATGACGAAGACGATGACGATGGCTATGATGATGCTGATAACGTTAATACTAATGGAATGATGTTATCAGTATTAGTGATACTAATGATAAAGGTTGATTATACCACTACTCCTACTACTAATGATAATAATACACTCTGACTCCATCATCTCCCTTAAGCTATGTGCATATGCAGAGGACTGGCATGTTGATTATCTGCCCCAAGAGTCTATTACGAAACCCATACATTAATGGTTCCCTTAATGTTTGGCGTGAAGACGGTCAACACCAACTACTTTTTACTAATCTTTGTATTCCACTGGATATTATTGATATTTCAAAGAGAGCGTGAGAGAAAGGGCGAGAACTAGAGAGGGAGATAGACAGATAGATAGATATATAGAGGAAAAGGATTAAATGTGTTTAATTGAACAGTCAGATGTGCAAGACGCGACCTTATCGCTCTCTCATTATCTTTCTCTGTTACACGTGTAGGTGGTTATCACTTCTATCTAACACACAGAAGGTCCCAGGTTCGATCCCTTGTGAGGACATTTCCAAAAATAATGAGGTTTGGATGAGCTTAAATACTTATTTCTTCACACACACACACACACACACACACACACACACACACACACACACACACACACACCACACGCACAAATACAAATATAGTTGATGTTGATTTTCTTTTTTCTTCTTCTTCTTGTTTTTATACAGGGCCAATGATTTGGAAATTATAGATTTTAAGGACCAAGTGAAACCCATGAGCACAAGGAAAAGAAAAAGAGAAAGTAGCCAGCATTCCCCTTGCGTTTTTTTGTTTTTGTTTTTTTTGTGGCATATTTCTTCTTACGCGAAGGAAAGAGAAAGATATTTGTCCTCCCTCTGCCGGCTGCTTTGAGGCTTCCCCTGCCCCCTCCCTGTGGAAGATCATGCTAGTGCCAACAAATCTATTAAGTGGCTTCACTCTCTCTCATAGTCTTTTCTTTAGGTTTTAATGTCAACTTAGCACTTGAACTCATCCCAAGGCATCAATGAGAAAGATCTAGCTTCATGCCCTATATATTAAACTCTGGCAGAGGGAGTATCTGTGGACTAATGCCCTGACT
>NC_051395.1:46874445-46876945 GCF_015228065.2 Penaeus monodon | reverse complement strand
ACGTGAATATAGAAAACGTGCCCGCCTGGTCGCCCATATTTTATTGTTTTGTTTGTTTTTCTTAATTTTATTAAAACATATGTGATTATTCATTATTTTTACCCAAAAAAAAAAACATGAATAAAACCATGAATAATGGGAAAAAAACGTACATAACTTCATGGGCTTCCAGTTTCTCTTTTTTTTTTTTTACTTTAAAAGTAACAATTTTAAAGTCCTCTTATATTTTATATTATTTTTAGTTGTCTTGATTTTTATTTTCACTACATAAGAAGGGGATAGTTTTTTTTTTATACTTCTAAGTAAAGAGACCCACCGTCATTTTAAATCGCTCCCGCCACGAAGTAACAAGGGAAGGTCGAAACCACACGACAGGGGGTCTTGCTGTCGGTCGGGTCGAGTGAGGAAGGGTGTGGATGAGTAACCCCGGAATGGGCACTCTCCTCCCTAAGTAAAGTGGTCGCGGAGTATTCGCAGTAAAGGTAATGGGAGACTTTCATGCTTTTTATTCAAGCTAGTGAATCTTTTAGACCAAGTGCTGAGGACTTTTAAAGTTAGTCATCCTTTTATAGTTTTCATGGTTTTTCATGTTCTTGTTTTACGTGTCTTAAAGTTTCTTAGTGTTTTACGTGTTTCATGTTTCTTAGTGTTTTACGTGTTTTATGTTTCTTAGTGTTTGTTTTACGTGTTTTCTTAAAGTTTCTTAATGTTTTAATAAATGATAACGTTTTAGACAAGTTTTCCGTACCCTCCTCTGTAATCGAAGTCATAAGGCAAATGGACGTGTGAAGATGAAAGATTTCAAACACTAAATCGTAACCTTCTGCGTTAGGGAGGAATCCCCCGCACACGCCTCTCCGGCTGAATACACGCATACCACCTTTTTGCGTTCTCGCACCAACACCTACACTCATACACACATACATACACTTACACACAATCTCTCCGTTCCTTCCACTCTTCCTTACACTTCACCAATTCTTCTAAACACGCACACGTACGTTCCTATACGGTAATTAAATGGGTGGTGGCAGCGCGCGCGCTTTTTGAACTGTGCGAGACAGTAAATGCATGCAGGTTGCTACAAATCCCAAATCCTGAATCCTGAATCCCGAACCGAACTTGGGTAATCCAGCGGGCGGCGCTCAAACACGCTAGAGATGATTCCCGCCCACACAACCTACTCAACACTGTTATTACTGCCAAACCATGTATTGTTTAATAAAAAAAGAAGTGTAAACAAAACTTACAATTTGTTATTTTCCGAATTTCCCTCTTTGAGCTTCAATGTTTCGAATAGGTGAGGGGCGTATAAGCCAGGTGACTTATTTTGCGAGTTTCTTGTCGCTTTATTTTATTATATGTAGTCTCTTAAGAGTAGATGGGGATTTTAGTTTTTTCTTTTCATTCTCCTATACACTTATTTTTATTTTTTGATCTTCAACGTTTTTACAATTTCACTTTAATACCGAACACCTCCCCTTTTATTTTACTATTTTCATTTATATTATTTTATGCTTTTATTTTCCCTTTTAAATCTTACTGATATCCTGTTTTTTTTTATTAATCACTTTTATTAGTTTTGGGTAAGTTTTATGACTTTGCATTCATTTTTCAAAAATATATCTACGACCTGCCACGTCACCGCCTTAATTATGGACTATGTTAAGCATTAGAGGCTCAATGAGGACACTGGTGACATCCTTTGTTGTTGGTTAATTTTCCCTCTTTCTAGTTTTGTTTTACTAATTGTTTTTCCGAGTTTTACTTGCAGTGGTTTTAATACTTTTCATCTGTTTGTAATGTATCTTTTATTAGTATTTTTTTCGGCTGTTTACCTTATCTTTTTATTGGTATTTATTGTTAATGAACTTCTCTTTGTTTCATATAATGTTCTTAATTACTTGTATGATTACTGTTTAAATAACTGTTGCCACAGTGACGTGGCCCCGCTGTATAAATACCGCTGTAAAATAAACCCATGAGGGAGTTGTCTCTGGAAACGGTGGTTGAGTGTACCCCCTGGAACACCCTAGACTGTGGCGTCGCTGGAGCAGCAAGGACAAGGTTGTGTTTGAGCCATCTTTTACATGCCAGTTAGGATATTGCTAGACGTGGGCATTTAACACACGGTTTACAAGTTTTACATTGTCCAGCACCAGCCAGAGATACCCTAACTTAAGTATTTTTGATGTATCCGTTCCCTCAGAACGAGCTTTATCCCTTTTTTATCGTATTTATATTTTTACTTTACCTGTGGTGCTTTGCTTTTATTTTACTTACTTTTTTTTACTCATAGGTCAAGAACAACATAACCAGGCCCATTTTCATAAGGGATGTGTACCTGGGGCATGGGACAGTGTCTCCACACAGGGGAAGTGAACGGGCCCCCTCCCTCCTTCTTTCGGCCCTAAGCCGCCATCCGCCGCTTCATCATCAATAACGGTATGCTCATGTTTGAGCAGCCGTGGACCTCTCCACCATCCTTCGCCACTAAACT
>NC_051395.1:46873236-46874345 GCF_015228065.2 Penaeus monodon | reverse complement strand
GGTGGTGAAGTGTTGAATGACAAGTGGAAGAGAATACATATGGAAGAAAAGGATCTGGACTAGAAAAAAAGAGAGACAAAAAAAATAGATTTATATTTCACTGATATACAGAAGAAAATTATATTGAATGAAAAAAAAAAAATGGTAAGAAATATAACTAACAGATAGCCAATATAGGAAATTATTCAGTTTCATATCACACCCATGATACAGGTAGACACATAACACTGGTATTATCTACATGATGCAGACCAAACAGAAGTGATTTACAGACTATTTAACACTGTGCTTATCATAATTAGCAATGACAGAAGTCCCAATTGCTGGAGAGGACATGAGGAATACCTGGAACTAGTTAACTGTGATCACAACATACTTTAGCAGAAGGAAAAAAACAAGCAACAAAAAATTAATCCGCTGTCCACACAGATTACCTGTTTGACCTGTCCCCTACATCTCTGTGTTCCTATACATAGCCCATAAAGAACTTAGATTTTTGATGGTAAACAATGTGTGAAAGCTATGCAAATCTCGTGTAAAATTTAGATATCCATTGAAAATGTAACTCATGCAGTCTTGTTATTTGTACTATGAGAAGTTTATTACCTGCAATCTCCTGGCGCAAAGCCTTGACGAACGCTCTCCCAACTACCTGTGCACCAGCAACAATCAACTGTGCAATATGCTTTGCCTGAAAAATAAAAGTATCTGTATAATAAACAAAAATTGAAATGAACTAAAGGAATAATGATGTAAAAATAGAGATATCATATCTAACCTATATCGTATTATATATATATTTTATCATATTATATATATATATATATATATATATATATATATATATATATATATATATATATATATATATATATCTTTTTAGTTACTGACGTACTTGCATTGTACAATTCAATCCCACCCATGTCCTAATACAGAGAGAAGGTAAAATGAATGTATACTCTTGTCTCTTATCAAAAACATTATAAACACTGGGAAAAAAACTACACTCACTGATATAAGAAATGATCTGCAGAAGTAAAAAAAATAAAAGAATAAAAGAAAACAGGTCATGGGTGAGGTTCTTTCCCTGGGGGTTGAGCTCTTGGTAC
>NC_051395.1:46863236-46868236 GCF_015228065.2 Penaeus monodon | reverse complement strand
AGGAAATCCAGGGGGGGCACCGAGCCCGGGGTTGTGAATGGCAAGGAAGCAGGGAAATTTCCCTTCTTTTCTCAACAATTTTATCTGAAATGGAACTCCTTTCCGCGCCCAAACCCTGGATACATAGGGGGCATTGAGGGCATTCGCCTAAAATAGCGAAACCTAGAGAGAAGTTGCAACAGAAAAAATAGTTTGGCAACAACCGATGTCGTTTATGGCCCTGGGTTCGGAAGGGCCGACCGTTCAGCAAAGCAAGCGAAAAAGCGCGCTGGTTTAAATTTTTTGTTTTCTGAGAACTGATTTTCAATTACGGTTTACTTTTGTTTAAAATTTTGTTGTTCCTGAGGACAAATTTTTATCAAAATTTCTGTAGTTTGTTTCGGTTTAGGTATGTCAGAGAAAGAACGGTCGTCTGCTTGATAGGGGGGATATGCTACGCCAGGGTCTTTGTCTCTGGGAAACATGTGTTAACATGAAAAGGTTTACCGGGGAGTGTTTAACATAAGGCCGGCACACATAAACCAGCTGCCTGTGAGCGGAGAGCGGAGGAACAAGCGAGGAGAGGTTTTGGGTGCGCTCTGTGAAGACCTCTGTGTGCCCTTGTGACCTGAGATAAACTTTGTGTTGCCCTGTTATAACGTATCGTCAGGCGACATGCTGGTTTCCCCCTATATTGTGCTATAGAAAAGTGTTACGGTAAAAAACTTGTTAAATAAGAAAACTGTCATTTTGTGTTTCTTCGTGCCCTGCCTCGCCACTTGCTTTTCCTCTCCTGGTGTTCTGGGACGCTTTTGGTTGTTCGGTGCTCTTGGAGCTGTTCAGTGTTCAGACCTGTATTAAAAGCCGTCTGCCTAGCCTGCCTTGTGTTGGTGGCAGAGAGACGAGGCGGCCGGCGTAACAATATTTTTGCTGTCGGTTTCTTTATAAAAATAAAAACGGGTTTAACTGTAGAAAAAAAAGAAAGACCAATACAAGGAGCAGCTATATTTATAATAAAAAATAATCTATCGATATTCAAAACCTTGTCTAATCCCGGGACAGAAATGATGTGCTTATGTGAGGTCCCGGTTTCCTCCTTAACACTTCCATTCCATTTTAGCATGGTCTGTTAGCTATTGGGAGGTTCTTTCATTAGCCGTTTCCCAAAAATTTACAATATTCGCCCAAACATTTTTCATCGGATTTCAGTTACGTGCCTTGCTTGGCCGCGGAAGGATTTCCATGTGATTTTGGTCACTTCGTAACTGCCCTTGTTGTTTGTGTTGGTTGTTAGTGGGAAGGGCCAAAGGATAAACAACGTGCTGATGGGAGGAATATTTCTTCTACCAATTTCGAAATATCGGTCTAAACTGAATCTGCCTTCTTTTTCGGCGAGTTCACCAACACCATGCATGACAATCCATCGCACTTATTATTGGTCACGTGGCCACCCTTCGCCGTTTCATAGATATGTCGACTAATACATCTGAAGAGTAGAAAATGATAGAAGATCAGAACATAAAATATGTGGTGTAGGGCACTAACATGATGTCGCTTGTTCAACCTCTCTTTGAAAACTTTCTGTGATGAATCCCATCTGCATGTAGTCGTTTTCTTTGCCATGCGGCTTGTTAGCAGGAACCGTAGGTCTTTATATGAATTTTGGATGCATTGGTGAAGGGGCATCGAGGGCGGTCATTCAGTGTGCCCTCCTCCTCCTACCTTATTCACCTGTATACCATCGAGCGGGAGATACCCGGCTCTCTGATTATTTCATTGGGAGAGAAATTACTTTCCCTAATGCCAATGATCCGGCCTCGATTTATAATTTCTGATTGCTCTGCTCAGCTTGGCAGCCTCGTTTTCACCTCGGATTTCCCATATGTCATTATGACGTAATATACCGTCGGACATATTTTCTTTCTTGTTTAGCATATATTAGTATTAGCTGCGAAATTATGGAATTTATTGAAGAATCATCATAAAGAGTATTAAATATACGATTTCGTGTTTTTTATTTTCTAGATGGTCCCTCTTTCTTCAAATCACTCAAGTTCTGGGTGAACAAATAAGCGTTTGGATAACTTTTCACACACCGTGAAATGAGTATTTCTGTCGTAAACATATTAAGATTATGTATTAAAGTTTTGACATGCACTGACAAATACAAGGGAAATATACATTGCATGCGTGTCAGATATAAGTATAGGGCGAGATTAAATTCATATTTTATCTTAATGAACAAGACTTTTCTTTCAAGATATCAGATATCATACAGTACACGCATTGGGAATAAGACTTGTTTTTCACCCTTCTTGGAACCACTCAGCTAATAGTTGCTCGAGTTGAAAAAAGCAAACCCGTATTTTCTCGCTCAGCTGTTCGAAAGCGACTCCTCAGAGAAACGCCCACGGCTTGTGGAATAATGATAGCGAAAATATGGTCATATTTTAGCAGATGAAAAGCATTCAAAATGATCGAAGAGAGTTATACAAACTGCTACTCATCACCAAATAGTGACTTCGTATTTCTATA
This sequence comes from Penaeus monodon, assembly GCF_015228065.2. Taxonomy (NCBI): domain Eukaryota; kingdom Metazoa; phylum Arthropoda; class Malacostraca; order Decapoda; family Penaeidae; genus Penaeus; species Penaeus monodon. Next base: position 46,865,722 of record NC_051395.1, on the reverse strand, counting down.
AACATTCCACACACGCACGCACGCGCACGCACGCACGCACGAAACGCACACACACCCCACACACACACACACACCCCACACACACACACACACACACACACACACACACACACACACACACACACACACACACACACACACACACACAGAAAATATCTACATATCAATTGCAGCCCTGCTGCGGTTTTGCGTTCAGCTAATGTTCTGTGATGAAAAAAGTTTAATGTTGCATGATTTTCGTTCATTGAATCAGTGTTTTAGTGTTTGGTTCAGGTGAAAAAGAAACTGTCACTCCATTAGTTCCTAGACGGTACAGCTACGAAAACCATTTAAAAAGGTATCTCCGAATTTGAAGAATTTTATTTGATACAACTGCCACACATAGAATTTTAAAGCATGAAACATTTTCAAGTTTCAAGAAATATGCAGCTATAACTGGTACTTGCTGTGTTGAAAGAAGGGGGGAAATGCCACCTCACCTCCATTTCGATAAACAAACAATTCCAGGAAATCGCATTTGATAAATATCCCGCGACAAAGTCAATGATAACTAATATTATATGTTTTGTTATCACTTGCTTGATGGAAACGAAAGATGAAATGGCATACGCAGTTTCCGAACATATATATTAATACACGTATTGGTCTTTTATATTCTACCAGTCACACTCTTTGTTATAAACAAGCTAGGATTTTCGCTTCATTCATGAAAATACTATTTACTCTAAGTTTACATCGAAGTAGCTGCCAGATGTATAAAAGTGGGACCCAGCAAGTGTACTGAAATATAATTCTGCAACTGTACGAAAGAAAAACACTAGAATCTATGTTAATTAGAAAAATGCTTAATTTTAACTTGAGTGCTGGTCAATGGGGCTTGAGTGACCTTACCTCCTCGTTAGTTAGCAAAGCCTTCCCTAGACTCTTCGACCTTGACCCTCCTCCTGAGACCTGATTCAGCTCTTGTTTGTTCTGTCACTCTACCACTATATATGCTTGCCAAAATTTTCTCCTTGTATGCATTTCGGTTTATTATTCGTCTGAATTGGAACTCGTGAAGCATTCGAAACGTCACGATTTAGTTTCATTTCTTACTGTGGATGTTTTTCCTTTTCATATATATGTATATATATAGTATATATATAATACATATATAATACAATATATATATATATATATTATATATATATATATATATATATATATATATATAATATGTATATGTGTATTATATATAATATATATATACATATTTAGGATTTCCATGTATCATGTAAGTCAAACTAGATACGGTAGTGGGTGAATCTGTCGTAGATAGACTGGTGGGCCGAGAACCACCAACAATGATTATTACCTAAACTACTCCCCTGGGGAAGGATAAATGGTCAGCCACCCCCAGGGCCGGATTAAGCTCTTTAGAGGCCCTAGGCACTTAAGACTTTGGTGCCCCATTTATGTGTAATTCAAAATATAAACATAATAATTTTAATTTTATCCATCCAAATTAAACAAACTTAACGGTAAGAATAAATATTTCTTTATTTATTTTCACTTACATTTGAAAAGTTTCCTCTTGCTCTTTTTAACTGCAAAGTCTTTGATTAGATCCTCAAAACTGATCTTACGTAACACATCTGCCTCTATACTTAATAGAGCTAAGGCATCCAGCCTGCCTTGTTGCATAATTGTTCTGATGGGATTTTTAATATGCTTCAACTGAGAAATTTGTGAGAAATATATATATATATATAATGACAAAAATATACGGAAGCCAATGTCTACATTTGGAAAGGCACTCTCAATGTTATCTTCTACAAGTATTTTATAAAGTTTAGCCTGATGAAATCTCGTTTTTACATTTTTTGTTTCACTGAATTTATGGCGCACATATGAATGAAACTGCTGAAGCACAGCTGAGAAATTACTGTTGAAATCCTTTGGGTAATCAGAGGATTTCCACAGATTGAACAGAAATTATTTTTTAATGAGATATTAGCGAAACTCCAGTGTTCCAGTGTTTTCTATTACTGCGAAGAGTAAACTATTCCATTGACAACCGATTCAGCTTCCCCTTAAATTAAATTCACCTAGATACTCGACCTAGCTGGAAGAGTTAGGTACGTAGGTGCATACAGCATAGAATACGTGTTGTGTTACCTACGTGTTTATTTTGCTTAATGGTTAATCCATTCTGGCCACCCCAGTATGAAAACCCAGTCAACTACATGATGCCAACATGGCACCATGATATAATATATATATAATATATATATATATATATATATATATATAATATATATATATATATATATAATTAATAATGTATATATATATAATATATGTATATGTATATATATACACACAAACGTACGAACACACACAAACACACACACACACACACACACCCAACACACCAAAACATATATATATATATATATATAATATATATATATATATATAAAATATATATATAATGCATACACCCA
>NC_051395.1:46855736-46860736 GCF_015228065.2 Penaeus monodon | reverse complement strand
CGGATAAATAAGAGAGAATGTTTACCTAAAAGTAACACCGGCACTCTCCGTGGAAAGGAACTGGGGACCCTACCACGTACTCACTTCAAGAGCATCACAACGTGAAAACTGCAATTAAGTATCATGCTGTGACCACGGCGGCTCAGACATGAACCTACCGTTAAATGATGATGATGATGTAGATATATATATATACTATATATATATATATATATATATATATATATATATATATATATATATATATATATATATATATATACATACACACACACACAAACTCATATAATAGTTGCTGCATTTCATTTACAGATTCACTGAAAAGAACAATATCATCTTAGATTGTTAGGTATTTGTCTTCTATTTGAATACCCTTACCGTTCCATTCTAGCTTCTTGAATATTTCCTCAAGACAAGCTATAAACAGTTTTGGTGAGATGGTATCGCCCTGTCTAACACCCTTTTCAATTGGTATTCTATCGGTTTCCCGTGTGGAGCTTGATGGTTGCTTCCCCATCTTCGTATATATATCTTTCAGTAGTTTACAATATACCCCCTCTACTCTATGTCTTCGAGTAGCTTCTAGTACTGTTGGTATTTGTACAGTCAAATATTTTTTTATTTTTTCTCTTATTTGGTCGAGCGTGTGCATGTGGTCTGTTGTTGAGAATCCACTGCGGAAGCCTGCCTGTTCTCTAGGCTGGTTAGAATCCAGACTGTCAGAGATGCGAGATGTGATGACTTTTGTGAACAGTTTGTAAGTAACTGAAAGGAGGCTTATAGGTCTGTAGTTTTTTAGATCCATTCTATCCTCCTTTTATGTATCAAAATATTGTTGCAATTTTCCAGGCTTCCGGAGTTTTTTCCGTTGAGAAGGCATTTGTTAAAAAGATTGGCTGGTTTCACTGATGCAATTTCTCCTGCATCTATTATAAGGTCTATACTAATTCCATCTTAACCTGGTGTTTTCCTCTCTTTTTATTTCTTCTGCTGTGATGTTAAGTCTCTAGTTACCGCGTTCGCTTCTATCCGTGGCTGTTCATTTGAGTTGTATAAATATATGTAAAAGTCTTCCACTACTCTTATGATTTCATTTTTACTATATATCACTTCTCCGTCTGGTTTCTTTATTGCATGCATTTGATTTAGCTGTTTAGTTGTTTTCATGCTGGTACCTGAGATTACTGTTTCATTTATTCAGTTTATTTCATTTACTCGTGATCATCTCTCTTCTTTTTATTTATAGTCTTTGTTAGTTTAGCTAACTCTGTTTTGTCCCTGTTTGACGATACTTTCATGACCCTACGTTTTTATATAAGTTGTTTCGTTGCTACCGAGAGCTTGCTGGAGCTTTGTCTGACGTTCTTACCGCCTATTTCAAGTGCAGCTTCCTTTATTATGTCATTGAACTGTTTATTGATTTGGCAATGTTGAGATCTTCGTCGCTGAGAAGTGAATATCTGTTTTGGATGTTAAGGTTAAATTCTGTCGCTCTGGTCTTCAAGTTAGCCAAATTTGGCTGCGGTTTTCGTATGAGTTTATTCCTTTCCCTTCTGAAGTGTAATTTAACTTGGCCTCTGACCGTTCTATGGTCGCTGCCAACATTTACTTTATTAATAACTTCCACATTTTTACTATATCGCGCCTATTTGAAATTATGAAATCAATTACGTTTCTGATGTCAGATGGCGACTTCCATGTCCACTTCCGCTCTAGTCGTTTTTCGAAGAATAAATTCATGATATTGAGTGATTGAGCCTCCGCCAAATCAATTAGCATTTTTCCCCTTTCATTCCTAGTGCTTATTCCGCGATTCCCCACTACGGTTTCTCCTTTTGTCTTTTTACCTTTTTTTTTAAACCTATTTTGGCATTAAAATCTCCGTGTGTGTGTGTGTGTGTGTGTGTATGTGTGTGTGTGTGTGTTTGTGTGTGTGTGTGTGTGTGTGTGTGTGTATGTGTGGTGTGTGTGTTTGTGTGTGTGTGTGTGTGTATGTGTGTGTGTGTGTGTTTGTGTGTGTGTGTGTGTGTGTGTGTGTGTGTGTGTGTGTGTGTGTGTGTGTGTGTGTGTGTGTGTGTGTATATACACGCACAGATATATATGAGTAGGTATTCTAACACACACACACACATATATATATTATATATGTATATATATATATATATATATATATATATATATATATATATACATATATATATATATATATATATATATATATATATATATATATATATATATATATATATATATATATATATATATGTGTGTGTGTGTGTGTGTGTGTGTGTGTGTGTGTGTGTGTGTGTGTGTGTGTGTGTAACTAAATAGAAAACAGTGTATATGTGTGTGTATACATACATCATACATATGTACATAACACACATATATGTGTGTTCGTTATCGTTGTTAAAATATGCGACACAAAGTAAAACAAATCTTTTTCAATTGCATAATTAGAACTGCAGGGTAATTTATCATGGCCAAAGGTACGAAATAAAACAGTCTTGCATGCGAATATATTTAGTGCACACAATCTAGCTTGTAGAGCATATTGATAAATACTAATGAGCTAATTAACCCTAATTACATGGCTCGAATTATTTGATAGTACAATACTCTAAAATCTAAAATCAGAAAAAAATGGAGGCCCATAAACGAGACAGAAAGTGATGAGAGACATTAAATACACAAGCGACAGGGATGTTATGATACGGTGAAAATGTGTTGTTTCTATACACGGAAAGTTGGCCGTTGGTCCATTTCCTACTTCTGATAAATGTGATATATACTGCGTGCTTGCTGGACTGATATTAGATCGAATAACAGAACCATGATCGCTAATCCGGACGCATTCTGATAATACATTTACGCATACGCAATATTTGGTTATCAGCCTTTATAACAAGCGTTACTTTTTCTTAATGTGCAGGGGACCCCGTAACCTATCGTTGGTGTATAATTTGTTTAAGAACCGAAAAATATTATCTGAACATTTACTGTAATGTGAACTTCTAACGGGAGAAAAATATAGTAAAAGTTGGTATATCGTATAAAATCACTTAAAATAGGATAAATGTTATTCTAGTAATCTTTACCCCAAAGCAGGAAAGGGTGTGTTCAAACTTTATTGTAACTCGTATAATAAATATTACTATTATAATCATCATCTACTAAAAACATACTTCTATGATACATATCTGTAACACTTGGTGGTTTACCGGCTAGTGCAGTACGGAAGTATTTTTTTATCTTATTTTTCTATGTACGTATTCTATGTGCGAAACCTCGTTGTGTTATATCCATATGTGTCGTATAAATGCAACATGCTCCCCTTTATATAATAGTGGTTTTAGATTATATGGAAGTTATTTCAAAACAAGGACATTGCCTGGTTTGCTCAGAGAGTATATGCCTTCTCTTGAAAGTTTCGTAATCCAAAAATTAAAACTTATAAAATACATTTGCAATCCTCGTTCCCTCAACACATAAAAAAAAGGCTTGGCCCTTTAATCAGAAGCAGAATAAACTTAATAACGTAGGATTAAGTTGGATAATTAGGGGATTAACCCCATTCTAAATTATTTGAAATCTTGATTAAACATCAGACAAGAAAACAAAAAAAAAAAAAAGGGAAAATCGACAGAGTTTCAGAAATACTCAACGTAATATTAGTCTTAAAAAAAATCATCGAGACGAATATACACGTGCCAGCCCCGCCTCGACAAGCTGACAGTTTGGTAATGATTATATGATTATTAATAAGGTGGTGGTGAGGAACATTTGATTATTGACAGGTTGGTGATGATAAGGAATCAACCGACACTTGATAGATTAGTGGTAATAATTAATCTGAGAATTGATGATGATAATTAGTTAAATCAGATCAATGTTATCCAGACAAACTTCATCAACCTAAGTGTAACTTCGTCTCGATAGAAGAAGAAGAACAAGAAAGGGAAAAGAAAACGGAGGAGAAGAAAAAGAGAAAAGAGAGAGAGAAAAAAAAGAGGCGGAAGAAGAAGAAGAAGATGAAGTCGAAGAAGAAGAAGAAGAAGAAGAAGAAGAAGAAGAAAAAGTAGAAGTAGAAGAAGAAGGTGATGAAGTAGTTGTAGAAGAAGAAGGGGAAGGAGGAAGAGAAGAAGAAAACAAGCTGAAATACCTAAAATAAATGGCACAAATAAAAATGCCATATTCAGAACATTTAAAAGTAGAGGGGGCGGGGTTGTATGTATAATAGTTTTCATTTTCTTTATTCATGAATAATCTTCTGAACACCTTTACTGAACACGATTATATACTTAACCTTCAAAAGTCTTTATTACATCAGTACTACTAAGAGAGAGAGAGAGAGAGAGAGAGAGAGAGAGAGAGAGAGAGAGAGAGAGAGAGAGAGAGAGAGAGAGAGAGAGAGAGAGAGAGAGAGAGAGAGAGAGAGAGAGAGAGAGAGAGAGAGGGCAAACAGGCTGCTATTGACACACATAACTACGAACAATATTCAAATTACCTTTGCCTTCCTTATCTACATCACCCATCCACCTGCATACTACCTACAACAAGGTTCTTCGAGTTTTTTTCATCACCATCCAGACTGATTTTGTACATTACCTTCACGACCCGATATGTATATTCTGTCGTACCCGATAACATTTCATATCACACATGCACACACACACACACACACACACACACACACACACACACACACACACACACACACACACACACACACACACACACACGCACACACACACACACACACACACACACACACACACACACACACACGCGCGCGCGCGCGCGCGCGCGCGCACACACACGCGCACACACACACACACACACACACACACACACACACACACACACACACACACACACACACATATATATATATATATATATATATATATATATATATATATATAAATAGATAGTTATTTTATTGTTATTATGTGGCATCCCTCTGAACCCGTACTTAGAGAACCCTGCCTTACAACATT
>NC_051395.1:46843236-46848236 GCF_015228065.2 Penaeus monodon | reverse complement strand
TGTGATATTTATTAGTCATGAGTTATGGTTCGTAACAAATTACACAAGCTTAAAATTCTTACGACCAGAATTTGTAATTAACTTGTTTACAACTACTTTTTCATACTACAGTCAATTTCTTTTTTTCTTTTTCTCTCTCCATCTCCCTCTCTCTCTCTCCCTCTCGCTCTCTCGATCACTCTCTGTCTGTCCTCTCTCTCTCTCTCCCTGCCTCTTCCTTTCCCTTTCTCTCTCTTTTATCTTTCTCCTTATCTTCCCTCTGCCCCCCCTCTCTCTGTCTATCTCTCTCTCTCTCATCTTTTCTCAAGCTCGAACGAACGAACAAACGAAGTAAAGAGGTGAAGAAATCCAAGGGGGGGGGGGGGAAGAAGGTAAAGTGGTGAAATTGTAAGGAAGTTAGAGGTTATAAAAAGCAGGGGGGCGAGACCCCTTGCGTGGTTTGTTTCTATATCTCTGGTTCATGTCTGGAGCATCGAGGGGGGGGGGAAGTAATTGTTTGGTTTTATATTTATATTTTGTATTTTGCTGCTGTGCTGGCAAATATTAGTAAATGAGTTAATATACTAAAGTAAACACTTCTCTTTCTTTTTTATAATAAATATATATATAATCATATATATATTTATTTGTTTAAATATTTTTAGTTTATTTACGTTTTATGTTTTTTTGTTTTTTAATATTTCATAGTAACTAGGTTAGTGGAACAAAGAAAAAGGGTTAAGTGAATTTTTTTTTTTTTTTTTTTTTTTTTTTTTTTTTTTGAAAAAACAATTAACAATTAGTGATTAGGTTAGGATAGGTTAAATAAAGTTAATGGTTACATGACAATTTTTTTTTTTTTTTTTTTTTTTTTTTTTTTTTTTTTTTAACAAGAAAGTCTAATACAAAAAAAAAGAAGAAAGAAGTTGGGAGTTCCAGGGCTGGTCGAGAGATATAGAGTAGTACAAAAACGTGGGATAATGGGTGATGGAGGGGAAGTAAAGCTAGACAGGGACAGGCGGAAAGCGGGTGAGATGAGATGTAGGATGAGATGATGTGAGTGAAGAGAAAACAATGTTAAGGATATCTGCTTGGAGAACCGGATCAAGTGCTAAGATAATCATTTGTGGGGGGATTGAATGCTATGACAACTGGGTCTGACTTTCAAGAGGGAGGGGACCAGAGGAGAGCATAAATTGCAGAGAATAACAGAATAATTGAGATGATAGTTAATAATTAGTAGATAAGTGGCGAGGCAAGCAGTCAGGAACAGGAAAAAAAAAAAAAAAAAAAAAAAAAAAAAAAAAAAAAACGAAACGAACGAACGAACGAGTGGAAATGGCAAAAAGAAAAAGGAACATAACAGGAACAACGAAACAGAACGTGGTGGGGACATAACAGGAACATAACATAAACATAGAACATAAAACACAATATAATAATAAGGCTATTTTTTTTTTTTTTTTTTTTTTTTTTTTTTTTAGGAGTATATTATTTTTTTCTCCCTTTTTCCGTAGAACATCTCCATCCTGCTCGTCCTCTGACTCGCGTGTCTGCCTTATGCAATTGCACGAGTGCACTTGCATAATCACAGGCAATCGAGTCAGAGTCCGTAGCAAGTTTGTAAGATGTTCAGTTCTTACCGTCACTCCGTTTATAGTTCGTCAGCGCTGATCCCACGACCACTAGGCGGGCCGAGGCGGGCAAAGTGACTAGCCGTGGTAACAGCGCTGCCGAACTTATACCATTGAGTGACGTCAAGATGGCCAGCCCTCTCTCCCCCGTGATTGGCTGATCCGCGCCGCACGCCTGAGAGCTGGCAGAGCCGATGGTCGCTCGCCTTGCAATTGAGATTGCTATTGCTGTGCAGTGTGGATCAGCCAGTCCTTTGGGGATTCTGAGGGTGACTTCTGGTTTTAGTTGTTTTATTTTTGTTTTATTTTTTTATAGCCTTAAAACATGGAAATATGGCGGGATGATTATAGCTCGTGTCATATGTGTGCGTATATGGGTGGGGGTGTTATGTTTTCGGTGAGTGTGAGTGTTCTGGGCCACCATGTGTGGTTTGTTTGTGTGTTTGTCTATGATGTTATTGTAGTGCTCGTTTTCTTGTTCGCGTAGTCGGGCCCAGGTGTTTTTCGCTCGTCTGTGTATGCGTGTGTTGAGAGGTTCCATACTGTATGTTCTGTGAAGTGTTTCTGAGGAAATGAAGTCTAGAATTGTTGCGCCGTGTACCCAGAGTAGTGCTTTGTTCTGTACTGATTGCATTTTGAGTTTTTGTGATTTTGATATGGCAACCAGTGGGACAGGTGTGTATTCAAGGATAGGTCTTACAGTTGTTTTGTAGAGTCTGAGCTTTGTTTGTGGTGTGCAGCATGAGAAACGTTTGAGTTTGGTGAGTGTTGTGCGTGCTTGTGCGATTCGTTGTGTGACGTGTGATATGAAGCCTGTGGTTGTGAAATGAAAGCCAAGCATGTTTCCTCTGTTTGTGTAAGGGATGTTGGTGTTGTTGGCTGTGATGGGTTGTGCGGTTTTGCGTGCTATGTGCATGAGTTTGAATTTGTTGATGTTTGTCTGTATTTTCCAATGGTGCTCAAAGGTGTTAATGTTCTGTATAGCTCTTTCTGTTGTTCGTTTCATGATGTGTTGTGATTTGGAGGGGTGTGAGATTATCTGTGTGATATCGTCTGCATAGGAAATATAGTTGCTGTAGGGTGTAGGTTGTGGCAGATTGGCTGTATACAGGATATACAGGGTTGGTGAGAGAACACTTCCCTGTGGTACTCCACTTCTGAGGTGGATAGGGGTGCCCAGGTGTGAGCCCAGGCGTATTGTGGCAGTCCTGTGGTCCAGGAAGCTACAGAGGAGGCGTGTGAGGTGTGTAGGGAGTTGTAATTGTGTTAATTTGTATTTGAGGCCGTCGTGCCAGACCTTGTCAAAGGCCTTGCTGACGTCTCTTAGTATAATGTTAATCTGGTGCTTGTTAGCGAGACCGAGAGCAATCTCCTCATAAGCGAGGGCGATAGCACTCTCGGTCCCCCTGTGTGGGCGAAAGCCGTGTTGCCTACTGTTGTGTTTGTTGTTGTTTTCCAAGTGTGTGATAAGTCTGGCGTGTTATTAGCCTCTCTAGCAGTTTCCCGGGAACTTCCAGCAATGAGATGGGGCGATAGTTCTCCACCTCATGTACTGACTTCCCCGACTTCGGAATGAGGGTGATGGTGGCGTGTTTGAATTTGTCGGGGAAATATCCTGTAGCTAGTGCCGCGTTAAAGAGATGGCGTAACCTGCGGATCATTATGGGTGGCTGATGTTCTATGATTGTTTTGTTTATGTTGCTTGCTCCTGGTGTTGTGTTTTTGGTCTGTTTGATGGTGTTGATAATTTCTTCTGGAGTGAAGGGTGTGGAGAGGGGACTGTCCTCTGTGAGGTTGTTTAGTGTAATGATGTTTTCTGGGAGAATTGTGTTTCTGTGTTGGTGTAGGTAGTGTGTTACCTCGGTCTCTGTAGTGGGGTCAAATCGGGCGTTCTCGGTGGGGGAGATTTGGAAATTCTGTTGCCAGAATTCCCTGTGGAGTAGCTCCATCTCCTCCACCGAGTCAACCTTCTGTCTGTGTGTGTTGTACAGGTATGTGGTGGTCTGTTTGTTCGACCCCATGAGCATTTTGAAGGAGCTCCAAAATTTCTTGGGGTCTTTGGTGTTTTGACATAGTCTCTGTGCTAATGAGTCCCAGTGTTGTTTGTTCATTACTTTAATTTCGTGTGTTATTTGCGTTTGGAGTTCTCTGTATTGTGTGCGTAGTTGTGCGTCCCAGCCCCGTGTTATTGAAAGGTCGTGTAAGTGCCTGTATTGTATTTTAAGCAATTTCAGACGATGTGTTTCTCTGTAGTGAGGGATGGTTTTGTATGTTGTTTTGGGGATGTTGGCCTGCCGGGCCGTCTGTATGTCTGTGTACCACTGTTCAAGGTGGGTGTTTATTGTGTGTGTGGGTTGCCCTTCGAGATCAGTTACTTGTGTGTTTTCAAGTGCTTGTTTGAAGCCCTCCCAGTTTGCATGTTTGAAGGATTCTCGGGGTTGTGTTGGGATCATGATAGGGTTTGTTGAAAGTGTTAGGATGACCGGGAGGTGGTCGCTGGATGTGATATCGTCTGTTGTTATATGGTGGTGTAGGTGTGCTAGGTGGTTTGCAAGGACTATGTCGGGTGTGGTTGCTGTGTTGTGGGTAATGTAAGTTGGTGTGTGTGGACCGAGGTGTGTCAGTCTGCCTTGTTGTATGTATGAGGCCAGGCCTCTGCCTATGTTGTTGGTGTGGTTGTATCCAAATAGTGGGTGGTTTGCGTTAAAGTCTCCCAGGATGTATATTGGTTTGTTATGTCTCAGGAGCTGCAGGATGTCGGGTTCTGGTATGTATGGTCTACGTGGGGGTAGGTATAGTGTTGCCAGTATGATGGGTCCTTGTGGTGTGTTTATTTCGACTGCCAAGAGGTCTGAATGGAAGTTGTTGATGATTTTGTGTTGGATGTTGTTTTTGATTGCTATAGCTACGCCATCGCTTTGTTCTTGTGACTTGTTGGAAGAGTAGATTGTGTATGTGTAAATCTTAAGTGGGTTAGTGTTCTTGAGCCCATGGCTGTTTATGAGGATGATATGTGGGTCGTGTTTTCGGTAGGTGTTGCAGAGTTCGTGTTTCCGTGTTTTCCAGTGTAAGACGTTGTGTTGTATGATGGTGAGGCGTGAATGTAGTGTGGAAAGTGCCATGTTGTGTTGTCTGTTTTATGTGGGGTTGTTGATGAGGTGTCCGTTGGGTATTTTGTGAATGTTTCTGTAGTATTCGATCATGGTGTTGTCAATGTTTATGTTACCTTCCAAGAGGTGTACATGTATTTTTTGAGCTATAACCATGTTATGCTGCTCTGCTTTGGTCATGAGCCACTTGATGCGGTTCTTTCTGATTTCTTGCCCAATTTCCTCTCTTCCAGAGTATGTATATTTTTGAGGGTTTTCTGCGAACAGTCGTATGCCA
>NC_051395.1:46835736-46838236 GCF_015228065.2 Penaeus monodon | reverse complement strand
CAACTCTTGCAACCCCGGGCACCTTGGTGGCTTGGGGAAGTGGGCCTTGCCAGCCCTCCTCCCTCTCAGATAACTCACTGGCAGCTCATATAAAGGGATGTGCTGGGGTTAAGGGTGCTGTCCCTCCCACCAAGCAAGTGAGGCAGGCTGTGGGTCCAATTGGGAGGGTGTAAGATGGGAACGAGAGTTACTTGTCCCGCCTACGCCCTGGCAGGCGGCAAGCCAGCATGAGGCCTGTGGGGCAAAACCGACAGCGGAGATTGGGCCCTACAGCCTGCTGCTTTATTTGGTGCAGCTTCAGTTGGGGTGGCAGAGGTGGCATCCACCTAGAGTGACTGCCCAAGGCTTAACCTCAGGCGGGCTATCTGGGTAGGCACTTGATAATCTGGTCCTTGCAGCAGGATGAGTGGTTACCTCGGCTATTGAGGGAATTGGAGCAGCTAGGAGTTGAGGTGGCTGCCCTCTCTGAGATGAGAAGACCTGGCAGCAGCACAATCTGTGGGTGGGTACACTTACTACTGGTTCGGGCTGTGGCAATGGTCATCACCTCCAGGGCGTAGCCATAGCCATTTCCAGGCGATTTCAACTCTCGGTAATTGGGGTAACACCAGTTGATGAACGTATTATGGCACTGAGACTGAAGCATGCTTTTGGCTTTGTGTCTCTTTTTGCTGAGTACACTCCTACCGATGTTTGCAAACTCGATGTGAAAGAGGTGTTCTATGCCAAACTCTCATCTGCGGCAGACAGTTGACCCTGGCAGGATATTTCCATTGTTTTGGGTGACGACTTCAATGCAGTATCCAGCTGTAATCGAACTGGCTACGAGATGTCTGTCGGCACCCATGGCTCAGGAGCTGGTCCCAGCAGCGAGAACAACCCCCCTTCTCTGGGACTTCTGGCTCCTGGTATCAGCACTCTAACCTGCATCACTGGAGATGGTATAGTGATATGAGTACTGTGACCAAGGAGATCAACCATATTGTCAGCACTCGATGGAAGATCCTTCAGAATTGCAGGGTTCGCCGGAGTTTCGTGGCACTGACCATAGACTGGTTGTGGAGAAGTGTCCCCGTGGGTTCGCCACGGCAGTCTCTGCTTGATTTATAGAATTCGAAAACCTGATGGACCCAGTTGCTCAGTGGGAGTCCTTCAAGTCTGAAACATGCAAAGCAGCTCTAGAGTCTAATGGTGCACGCCCGAGGACAGAATTTCATCTCCCTGGAGACATTGGAGGCCACTGAATCATGTCACATGACTCGGCTGAACGGCAATCAGGACTTGCGTTGCTCCTTGGTGTGTAGAACTCGAACACTGCTGGGAAAGGACAAGGAACATTTCATCAGGAAATGTGCTGAGGAGGTTGAAAGCCATTACTTGGTAAATGACCTTTTCCCTGATTACCAAGCCCTGAGAAAACTGAACTCTAAGCCCTCCCTGCAGATGACTGCAGTCCGCTCAATGATGGACAGATCATCTGAGATCATGTTGGGGTTCATGTACGTTGGGCTGAGTATTTTGAGCAGCTATACCGGGTAGACCCTCCAACAGTCTTGCAGTCTTGACTGCCATCTGGCAGTCTGGTTCCATTCCCCCTGACCTATTGAGGGGCGTGGTCATCCCTCTCTGGAAGGGGAAAGGGGAACGTTGCGACTGTAGCAACTACCGTGGCATTACACTGCTCAGTATACCAGACAAGGTTTTCGCCCACATTCTTCTGGAACAGATCCGTGACACCTACAAAGGCACCAGAGACTGGAGCAGTCTGGATTCACTCCTGGCAAGTCCTTATATAAACTGTATCCTGGGGCTTCGTGTAACTGTGGAACGCCGTCGCGAGTTCGGTCATGGATTGCTTGCAACCTACATCGACCTCAAGAAGTGTTGGACTCGATGCATTGAGAATCACTATGAGAGATTTTATGACTCAAGGGAATTCTGACACAGATTATTGGCCTAATAGCAAGCCATATACCGATACTGAAAGTGCTGTAAAGTGTGTGTTGAATTGCTTCCCTTTTAATTCAGTGGTGAGGCAAGGCTGTGTCCTTGCACCAACACTTTTCAACATCTGCATGGACTGGATAATGGGCAAAGCTGCTACCCAAAGTCAGTGTGGAGCAACTCTGGGCAATATCAAGGTCTCAGAACCTTGGCTTTTGCTATCCTATCTGAGTCTCTGGAGTCACTGGTGGTGGCTCTTGATGCATTTAGCAATGAGGTGAAGCCCTTGGGCCTAGAGGTCTCCTGGACCAAGACCAAAAAATACTTTGGGGGCCTGTTAGGGGAACCTGTTCAGTTGATCCATGTTAGCTGTGAGGATGTCGAAGTCACATAGAGCTTTGCATACATTGGTAGTGTAGTCCATATCTCTGGGCTGCCAGACCAAGAAATCAATAGACAGATTTGTCTGGCAGCAGGAACCATGAACTCGATTTACAAGAGCATTTGGAGATGTTGGTAACTATGAAGAAGGACCAATCTATGTGTCTTCGAGGCC
>NC_051395.1:46828236-46830736 GCF_015228065.2 Penaeus monodon | reverse complement strand
AGAGAAAGTGATGGAGGGGAAAGGAAGGGTATGGGAGAAATCGAGAGAAGAAGAAGCAGAGAATGTTGGAGAAATAAGAAGATGGAGAAAGGGAGGAAGGATTGGGCAAAGGAATAGGGGGGAGAAAGGAAATACGCGATAGCAAGGCAGGCGAATGAGGGAATGAGAAATGGGGAAAAGAGGGATGGAAAGTGAGGGGAGCAGGGAAAAAGGGGAATGAAGAAGGAGAAACGAGGAAATGAGGGAGGGATAGGAAAGGGAGGAGGAAAAAGTTATAAATTAACTTTTTATACAACATATGATAGCGATGTAATGTTTTTTATTCTGAGTAAATGGCGATGCTCTACATATTACATAAATCAAGAAAAAAATATATAGCCAAAGATATTGACGATGTTCATTATACAAAGTACCATTAATGTTGTCTCTTCCACATAACAAACTAATAGAACGTACAGTATTTCAACGGCATGATATACACAAGCCAAGGTAACTAGACTAAATAACCTCATATAATAGGAATATCTCTCACACGATTGCTACGTATATCCATTGCGCATTCATATCTATCGTACGTATTCCATCAAAGCTATTGCATAAGACGCACAAAGCCTCATTTAATTCAGCGTCATTTGCATATTATGCGCGCATACCACACACACAGACACACACACACACACACACACACACACACACACATACACACACACACACACACACACACACGAACGCGCGCATACACCACACACGCACACACACACATACACACACACACATACACACACACACACAGACACACACACATACACACACACACGCACGCACACATGCAATGAAAATAAACAATGAAGTACATATTGTATGCACGTATGCACATACATGCAAACACAGTGCGCAGATAAACACACACTAACAGATACAAACATACACAACACACACATGCTTACCTTTACATACCTTACCTTTACATACAATATACCTACCCCCTCCACATACAACCCCCCCCCTTTCCACACAACCCTCCTTTCCTCTTCATACTGTTTCTTTCTTTTTTTCTTTTTTTCCGCCTTACTCTGCGTCCATTTCAGTCCATTATAATCTCCCAACCCACCCTCCCTTCCACACACACACACACACACACACACACACACACACACACACACATCCTCCCCAATTCACACTCAACCCCTCCACCCCCCACCCACCCACTAACCCCTCCCCTCCCCCCCTTCCCATCTACCCCACCCCCCCCCACCCCCACA
Organism: Penaeus monodon; assembly: GCF_015228065.2. Lineage (NCBI taxonomy): Eukaryota > Metazoa > Arthropoda > Malacostraca > Decapoda > Penaeidae > Penaeus > Penaeus monodon. Next base: position 46,829,474 of record NC_051395.1, on the reverse strand, counting down.
CCTACATCGCGAATAGCCACGACCAAATCCTTCCACCTAAGTCTAAAAAGGTGAAGAACGGCAGGTGAAAGGTGAAGAGCTCCTGGCCGTTCCAGCAGCCACAGGTCCTTACGGCGCCACCTTCCCCTTCTCCTAGGTGACGCAGGTGACGTACTAAGACCCGGCACCTCGTAGCATCTGTGTGTTTGTTTGTTTGTTGGTTAGGTCGGGTTAGTCTGTTTTAGCTTTAGTTTTTTTTTTTTTTTTATTTATATATCGGCAGTTGGTTTACAGTACACACACACACAAAAAAAGATGAAAACGAAATCAAACAATAGGATTCACTTAATATTTTTTTCGACATTGACAATGTTGCACAATATTGATGTAAAAGTTCACTACCAAACTCATTTATAGTAAAATAGTAAAATACAAAATCTAAAACTCGCCTGTTTATGGTACCTGTTCATGCTTTCGTATCTTGAATAATAGAAACACAAATTACTTTAACAAGAACTAAACTCGGAAACATGAAAAATAAAATAGCAAATGAGGCTTATATATATTATGGCAATATATATATATATATATAGATATATATTATTAGATATAGATATAGATAATATATATATAATATATAATATATATATATATATAATATATATATATATATATATATATATATATATATATATATATATTGCCATAATATATATGTAAAGAAGAGTTATTCTATCCGAAAAGTGTAATTACACGCCATATCACTTTCGGTTAAAGAATCTCAAATCGTTTAACAAAACAAGGCCACTTCAAATAATAATAATAAAAATAAAAAAAAAAAACAAAACACAATCACTAACCCTAAAAAAATCATATCGACCTTGAACGTTCGATTTCAAATCCAAAGAAATCAAAATGAAATAAAAAAGATTCAACATTCTACGAAAAAAAAGTAAAAAAAAAAAATAACTAACGAGGTAAAAACAACGAATAAAAAAAAGAACAACGATTTAAACCACGTACTAACAGGACCATCTCTGCCTCATTAAAATCTCCCACTCACTTGACGTCTGCGGTTCTTGGTTCCCCGGGTCGGAGGCTGACTGGACGGCGAGAACGTGAGCATCGGGGGGAAAGAGCAGCAGGAGATTCTTCACGTCTCTGCTCTCCTCCAGGGGTACGATTAGCAGTTGTCGCCTCTGTGGTTGGGGGGAAGGAGAGGGGGGCTCTTTGGGATATAACTGTACGCAGACGCTCGC
>NC_051395.1:46815736-46820736 GCF_015228065.2 Penaeus monodon | reverse complement strand
TGATTATAATGTCTTAATAAGATAACCCATCGAAATTAAAGGCTTTGTAAAAAAAAAAGGTTTTTCCCCCCAAATTAAAGGGAAAAGGAAATCAGGTAAGGTCCAATATACTAAGACTCCTTTGTGGTAAGCACAAGCGAGCCTCTATGTGCGGGACATTTCACACACAAGAAAATAACAATAAATAAATAAATAAAATAATAATGATAAAAAAAATGGGCACAGCATTTTGTAAACATTAATGCGGAAATTGTTATGCATCTGTGGAATTATTATCTTTAATTTCCATTTTTTATTTTTATCATTTAGTTTTCCCGTTAGTATGAAGATAAAAGTAAACGAAAAAAAAAAAACTAATTTTTTGTATCATCATCATCACACATCATCATCATCATATATCATCATCATCTCATCTATCCCAAATTTACATCATCAATCTCACATCATCTCATCATCATCATCATCATCATTGAAGAAAACGAAAAAAATAGTAAAAAAAAAAGGAAGGAAAAAAATAAATTGAAAATGTCGATAAAAGAAAAGAAGAAAAATAGTAACAGAAGAAGAAGAAGAAAGGGAAAACGAAAAGAGGGAAGATATACAGAAGAGGAAAAGAGTTGAAAGGAAGAAGAGGAGGAAGAAAGTAGGAAGTAGAAGTAAATTATGATAATTATGGTAATTATAATGCAATAAAATAAAGATAATGATAAAGGATAATAATAATAATAATAAAGATAATAATAATGAAAAAATAAAGATATGGATAATAGTAATAATGATAATAACAATAATAATAATAATAATAAAGGTAATGATAAATTAATTATGATAGTAATACACATAATAATCATATCCTTAATAATACACTTTAATAATAGCCCCTAATAACAATAATAATGAATAATAATAATAATGATAATAATAACAATAAACAATAATAATAAAGATAATGATAATAATAGTAATAATAATGATAATAATAAAGATAAGGATAATAGTAATAAAGATGGTAAAAAAAACATAATAATCCTAGCCTTAACCAAACAGCCCCGGATTTGTGTTCTGTCTCCTGATATATATATATATATAAATATATATATATATATATATATATATATATATATATATATATATGTGTGTGTGTGTGTGTGTGTGTGTGTGTGTGTGTGTGTGTGTGTGTGTGTGTGTGTGTGTGTGTGTGTGTGTGTGTGTTTGTATTTTTTTTTATCATTATTATTTTTTTTGTTACATACAGATGGCTCCACGTGTGCTCAGCCGCCAAGGAGTCTATCCGTGGGCCCTAGTGACCCATCCTGATTTCCATATTCCTTGAATTGGCTGGAAAGTGTGTTTTTATTTCTAATACAATTGATATCGATACTGTTATTGTTGTTATTGATGTTATGATTATCCATTTGATTTAATTGTTATTAAAAGCTTGGCAACATTTAAGACAATGAAATAATACTAAAGACCCTTTTTAAAAGTCAAGGAAAAGGGTAAATAGGTAGGATTGATAGGACTAATAACTAACACCTTGGTGACTAAGCACTTGTAGAGCCATTTATGTGTAAATACAATAAATAAACTTATATCACAGTGGGCTTGGCATATATTCTTGCCATCGTTACCGATTGCGTTAATAATACACCTAATAATAATCCTAATAACAATAAAATGATAATAAAGATATAATATAATAATAATAATAATAATAATAATAATAATAATGATAATAATAATATTAATAATAATAATAATAATAATAATAATAATAATAATAATAATAATAATAATAATAATAATAATAATAATAATAATAATAATAATAATGATAATAATGATAATAATAATGATAATGATAGTAATAAAATGATAAATGATAACAGCAACAACAACAATAATAATGACAGTGATGATAGATAGATAAATAAACAAATAACTAACACTAACAACAATAGCAATAAGCAAGATGAAACGGGCAAAAAAAATACAAGAAAAGAAGAAGAAAGAAAGAAAAATAAGGAAAGAAAGAGAAGAAAGAAGAAAGAGAAGAACGAGAAGAAGAAAAAAAAGAGAAGAAGAAAGAAAGAAAGAAAAAGAAGAAATAGAAGAAAAAGAAAGAAAGAAGAAAAGAAGAAAGAAGAAGAAGAAGAAGAAGAAAAAGAAGTAGAAGAAATAATAATAATAATAATAATAATAATAATAATAATAATAATAATAATAATAATAATAATAATAATAATAATAATAATAACAATAAAGAATGGATGAGAAGGAAGAAGAAGAAAAAAAATAGAAGAAAAAACGTTTTAAAAACCCCGCCAAAAATAACGAACTCACCGCCATTTTGAATAAGAACGACGAGAGGCGAAGAGCGGTCCAAGAACCCCGTTATAACAGCATCAACCGCCTTTTTGGTTGCTGTTGACAAATCAGTCTTGTTGAAGGATTCTTGTTGAAGAACTGAAGCGCCACAACAGCCTAATAAAGGTGAAATGAGAGAGAATGAGCTAAAAGTGGGAAATAGGTGAGAATTCAGAGTTTTCGTAATGATTTTTTTTTTTTTTTTTTTTTTTATTATTTTTTTCTTCTCCTTATTTTTAGGGAGGCAATGAGAATCGACGTGCGTAACTTTTATCTATTTATATATTTATATATTATTATTTTTTTTTTCTCATTTGTAAATTGCAAGTTATTTTTTTTTCTGGTTTGTGTTTCTTGCCCCGACGAACAGCAGCAACTTGACCTCTGACCTTACCTCATGACCCTAATCTCATGAATTTTGTTGCATATATTTACTGTCTTAACATCTAAATTGATTTTCATTGTGAATCACAACAGCAATTAAGCATATACATAAATCAGACCAAATAAGGCATTTTAAAAGAGAGAGAGAGAGAGAAAAAAAAAAATATCGGCACATATTATAACATTTATAAATTTTTTCATTCATTCCCGCCTTTTTCATTTTCTCTTCATTTATCCCCATGGTTTTCATAGAATCTTATTCATTTACCTATCCACCCATTCCCGCTTTTTAAAATCACTTCAATTCATCCTCACGATTATCATACAATCTCCTTCCTCTATCTACTCATCCCTTCAATTATTCTTATTTTCCTTACAATCATCTCATTCATCACTAACATTTTCTCAGAATCTCACTAATCCACTCCCCCCTCCCCCCCCTCCCCATCATTTTTCAACGAATTCCTCATTCATTCACACAATTATTCATGGAATCTCATCCTCACCCTACAAAGGAACAAAACCCCAAGGAACAGCATGTCTTGTGTACAGGGAGAGGCAGCTAACTCAAGGAGATACTTCAGCTCTCTCACGCTCATGCATGTGACACTCAACCAGCTGTCGGCAGGGAGCTGGGGCCAGAGGGTAAAATGAGGAGGGGGAGGTGGGAGAGGGAGAGGGAGGGAGAGAGGGAGAGGGAGAGGGAGAGGGAAGGAAAGGGTGAGGGAGAGAGGGAAGGAAAGGGAGAGGGAGAGGGAATGAGAAGAGAGAGAGAGAGAGAGAGAGAGAGAGAGAGAGAGAGAGAGAGAGAGAGAGAGAGAGAGAGAGAGGGAGGGAGAGGGAGAAAGAGAGAGAAAGAGAAAGAAGTGAAGGAAGACGAATTAATGAAGAAAGAGAGGGGAAGAGAAAGAGAGAGAGAACGAGTACGCTAGCTCTGTGTTATTTTACAAAGATCACGACCGCTATGAAGGCTTCAAAGGTACAATGCATGTTAATTACAGAATGACTTTCATGCTACAAAAGACAACGTCAGTGTGGGGCGTGTCATATTTGTGGCCTTTAGATACTGTTTTTTTGAAAAATTCGGATACCAACATCAAAAGATCAAAAAAATTTAATGTCATCCAACCAACAAACCAGGAAATTTGAAATGGCATACGGAAAATCCTTTCTGAAATAGTGTTGATATTTTTAAAAATGGTAATTTTAGAGACGAAGATTCTATACCTGTCCGTCTATCTGTTATTACTATTTCTTTCTATCAGTATATATGTATTATAATGTTTTACTTCAGTATACCGTGAATAATAAAATCGATTTATTTTTAAAAAGACAAGAAAAATTATAACAACGATAATAAAACGTAAATACACATGTCCAGTACAATGGCTAGAACACTTATTATTTTTATATAAAATAATGATGATGGATATACAGTGCTCTGTGGATGTCAGGTCTCATCGGTGCATCGAAATATACTGTATTGGTTTTAATCACGGATTTTACGCACCAAAATCTTTCTCTCTTGTTATATATATATATATATATATATATATATATATATATATATATATATACACATACATACATCATCATCAATAACGGTATGCTCATGTTTGAGCAGCCGTGGACCTCTCCACCATCCTTCGCCACTAAACTCGATCTTACGCTTTTCTTTCCACTTGTACCATCGACAGCCCGCAAATATCTTTGATATTGTCGCTCAGTCTTGTCTTCGGTTTGCCTCTTCCTCTGTTTCCCATCACCATCCCTGTCAGCAAGTTTTTCTCAATACTTTTACTTCTCATTACATGACCAATGTGGAAAGGAACTGGGGACCCTACCACGTACTCACTCCAAGAGCATCACAACATGAAAACTACAATTAAGTATCATGCTGTGACCACGGCGGATCAGACATGAACCGTTAAAAGAAGACATGACCAATCAACTTTAATTTCCTCCTGTTCAAGATGTCCAACCGGTCTTTACAATTTATTTTTCTCAGCACTTCATCATTCGTCTTCTTCTCTGTCCAGCTAATACGCAGTACTCGTCTGTAACACCACATTTCAAAACTATTGATCTTTTTCTTGTCTATCTACTTCAGCACCCAACACTCAGAACCATATGATGCAATTGGGAAAACATACATACATACATACATATATATATATATATATATATATATATATATATATATATATATATATATACATATATACATACATACATACGTGTGTGTGTGT
>NC_051395.1:46800736-46803236 GCF_015228065.2 Penaeus monodon | reverse complement strand
AATGAGTGTTATTACACAATTACGTAATGTTAATGATGGAAGGATGATGATATGATGATGATGATTGATGATGATGATGGGTGATGATGTGATGGTGATGATGTGGTGATGATGATGAGATGATGATGATGATATGATATGATGATGGTGGTGATGATGTGGTGATATGATGATGATGATGATGATGATGATGATGTTAGGATGGTGGTGATGATGATGGTGATGATGATGCATGATGATGATATGATGAAGACATGATGTGGTGATGATGTGATGATTATGATGATATGATGATGAGATGATGGTGTGATGTTGATGGATGATGATGATGATGATGATGATGATGGTGGTGGTGATGTTGATGGTGATGATGATGATGATGATGATGATGATGATGGTGATGATGATGATGATGTTGATGTTGATGATGATAACAACAATAATAATGATAATGATAATAAAAAGAATAATAATAATAATAATAATAATAATAATAATAATAGTACTACTATTATCATTACTATTAGTATCGTTATTATGATTACTATTGCTACCACTAAAGATAATGATTATACCGATTAAAAGGATCACGACAATAAGAAAAAAAATATAATGATAATCATGATAATGATGATAATAATAATATAACAATGATAATGATAAATATTCAAATAACGATACTATTAGTATATTACTACCACGAAAGATAATGATAATGCCGATGAAAATGATTATGGTAATAAGAAAGATAATAATGAGAGGAACTTCTTGCCTCCTTCCTCCTCTCTCCTTCTCCTTGCGTGGTATAGAAGGCTGTTGCTTTTTTATGAACTTCATTCGTGCAGGTCAAGAGCGGGAATAAGAGAGATTTAAAGAATTAATTTCACTTATTTATCAACATTTTTATCATTATCATCTTTATCATCATATTTTCATCATCATGATCTTCATCTTCATCTTCATCTTCATCATTTTCATTTTCATTTTCGTTTTCGTTTTCGTTTTCGTTTTCGTCTTCGTCTTCGCCTTCGCCTTCGTCTTCGCCTTCGCCTTCGCCTTCGTCTTCCTCGCTTCGCTTGTCTCGCTCGCTTCGCCTCGCTCGTCTTCGCTTCGCTTCGCCTTCTCTCGATTGTCTTCTTCGCCTTCGTCTTCGTTTTCGTCTTCGTCTTCGTCTTCCTTCGCTTCGTCTCGTCTTCGTCTTGCCTCGTCATCGTCTTCGTCTTCTCTCATCTCGCTCGTCTATATAGTCTTCTCTTCGTTTGCTTCGCTTTTTGTCTTCGCTCGTTTGTCTTTGTCTCGTTTCGCCTTCGTCTATCGGATTCGTCTCGTCATCGTATGTTCATCGTCATCGTCATCACATCTCATCACATGTCATCATCTCATCACAATCATATATCATATCATGCATTCATCATCTATCAATCATCATCATCATTCATCATCATATTATCATCATAATTTTTTATATCATTATTGTTTATATTATTTATTTGCTCATACAGATGAGGTCTATTTTATCTTACTACATAACTGTATTCAGAAAATAAAGAGGCAGTTGTGATGTCTTCACCACTAAAATGAACAAATTTCTGGAATGAACAATTTCTTTCTATGAGCTGCATGCATACGTAATCTGAATCAATAGATGCGTCTGTAACTAGATCAGAGAAATTAACATGCAGATTTACAAACAGGATTGATGAATCTCTTTTACCAGGCAATGTAACTCACAAAAGTTGAGAAAGACTTATTTGAGAGAAACTGACCTTACTCTAGAGAAACTTTTCACTCAGTGGGAAGTAACAAATTATTAGGGACGATCTGTAAGTCCATGGTTCAGTCGACAATTAAGAGTTGAAAATTGTCAATAATAACAACAAAAGCAGTACGGCAAATGCTTAACAGACAGAAGAGAATCATGCAAAATAACCCACAAATAAGCAAATCCAAGCCATGCTTTAGTTGTGGTGGTGACGGTGGCCATGACGAGAGAAAAGCATAGTGAAATCCATATCAACTGTGCGGAAAAGAGAGCACTCGCAACCAGTATGTAAGTTCTGCGTGTCGGAAATCAAATCGTGGATCAGGCAGTGTGGAATGTCGGAGAAAAATTCTGATTTGCATTCAGGTGAACTTCATTTAGAAAAAAAAGACCTGCTGTATAATATAAAAGGAGAATAGTGATAACTAGGTTTCTCAAGGATATCACGCATTTAGATACAGTAGATTATCTGCCTGTAATGTCATAAGAAAATCGTTAAGCGTTTACAGTCCACAGGAAATCGCAGTTATAGGTTTAGCCACACACACACATGATCAAACACACACACACAATCAAACAAACACACACACACACACACACACACACAATCAAACAAACACACACACATACACACATAATAAAACACACACACACACACACACACACACAGATAAGTAAACCAATAGATTAACATGTACTTCACTAACAATTTGAACTAGCATAAAAAATTACTTTCAA
>NC_051395.1:46795736-46798236 GCF_015228065.2 Penaeus monodon | reverse complement strand
GAAAAAAAGTAAACGGCGGAATGGGAAAAAGAGAAAGAAAGAAAGGGAAAAAAAGGGAAAAGGGGAAAAGGAAAAAAGGAAAAAAAGGGAAAAAAAGGAAAAAAAGGAAAGAAAGGTGAACGGGGAAAAAAAAAGGGAGAAAGAAAGAAAGGAAAAAAGGGAAAGGAAAGAAAAAAGGGGGAAAAAAAGGAAAAAAGAAAGGGAAAGAAAGGAAAGGAAGGAAAAAAGAAAAGAAAAAAAAAGGAAAGAAAGAAAAAAAAGGTAAAACGGGGAAATAGAAAAAGTAGAAAGAAAAAAAGGGAAAGAAAGGGGAAGGGGGAAAAAAAAAAGGAAAAAAAAGAAAAAAAAAGGGTGAAGGCGGAATAAAAAAAAGTAGAAAGAAAAAAAGGAAAGAAAGAAAGGAAAGAAAAGGAAAGAAAGGAAAAAGAAAGGAAAGAAAGGTGAAGGGGGAAAGAAAAAGAAAAGGAAGGGAAAAAAAGGGAAAAAAGGAAAAAGGGGAAGGGGGAAGAAAAAAAAAGGAAAGAAAGGAAAGAAAGGAAAGAAAGGTGAACGGAGGAATAGAAAAAAAAGAAAAAAAGAAAGGAAAAAAAGGAAAAAAGGAAAAAAAAAGGGGGAAAAAAAAAGGAAAGAAAGAAAGGAAAGAAAGGAAAGAAAGGAAAGGGAAAAAAGGTGAACGGGGAAAAAAAAATAGAAAGAAAGAAAGGAAGGGAAAGGAAAGAAATGAACGGCGGAATAAAAAAAAGTAGAAAGAAAAAAAGGGAAAAGAAAGGAAAGAAAGGAAAAGAAAGGTGAACGGAGGAATAGAAAAAGTAGAAGAAAGAAAGGAAAGGGAAAGAAAGGAAAGAAAGAAAGGAAAGAAAGGAAAGAAAGGAAAGAAAGGAAAGAAAGAAAGAAAGGAAAGAAAGGAAAGAAAGGAAAGAAGGAAAGGGAAAAAAGGGGGAACGGGGGAAATAGAAAAGAAAAAGAAAAAGAAACGGGAAAAAAGGAAAAAGAAAGGGAACGGGGAATAGAAAAAGTGAAAGAAAAAAAGGGAAAAAAAGGAAAAGAAAGGAAAGAAAGGTGAACGGCGGAATAGAAAAGGGGGAAAAAAAAAGGGGAAGAAAAAGGGAAAAAAAAGGAAAGAAAAAAAAAGGAAAGAAAAAGAAAGGAAAGAAAGGAAAGAAAGGAAAAAAAGGGGGGAAAGGAGGAAAAAAAAAGTAAAAGAAAAAAAGGGAAAAAAGAAAGGGAAAGAAAGGAAAGAAAGGAAAAAAAAGGTAAAAGGGGGAAATAGAAAAAAAGAAGAAAAAAGAAAGGAAAGGGAAAGAAAGGGGGAAAAAGAAAGGAAAGAAAGGTGAACGGAGGAATAAAAAAAAGTAGAAAGAAGAAAGGAAAAAAGGAAAAAAAGGGTAAACGGCGGGAATAAAAAAATAGAAAGAAAAAAAGGAAAAAAAGGGAAAAGAAAGGTGAACGGCGGAATAGAAAAAGTAGAAAGAAAGAAAGGAAAGAAAGGAAAGAAAGGAAAGAAAGGAAAGAAAGGAAAGAAAGGTGAACGGAGGAATAGAAAAATTTAGAAAGAAAAAAAAGGAAAAAAAGGGAAAAAAAGGTGAACGGAGGAATAGAAAAAGTAGAAAATAAAGAAAGGAAAGAAAGGAAAGAAAGGAAAGAAAGGTGAACGGAGGAATAGAAAAAGTATAAAAAGGAGATTAGTATGGGAGAAGAGAAAACGAATCAGCATGGGAGAAAGAAAGGGAGGGACGCAAGATCAGGAAGGGAAAGGGGGAAATTAAGAAAAGGGATCGAAAGAGAGGAGCGAAGAAGTGAGAGCAAGAGAACTAGAGTATTTAGGAGAGACGAAGGACAGCGAGTAGAGTAAATAGGTACAGGAGTTAGGATGATACGTGAAGAGGAGAAAGAGGGAGAGGGGAAAAGATTGGAGAAGAGGGGAAAAGGGAGGTAGGGGAGACTAAGGGAAACAAGGGTGAGGAGGATAAGGGGGGGCGAGGGGTTGCAGTCCAGGATGGGGGAAGGGGGGGGGGGGGAAGGTCGGAGACCTCACACTATTCTTCAAAAATATTTAATTACTTAATACTTAATTACTTAAGGATACTTAATTCTTGCTAATAAGTTTATGCCAATATATTCATTGTTATTTCTGTATCTTACCAGAGAAAGTAGACCCGTGTTAATTCCTTTGCATTTAACATAACTCGAGACAAAGGTGTTAAGAGTGGATAATGAGGGATTTCCTTTTCTCTTTGTAAAAAAAATAAAATAAATAAAATAAAGTACACACACACACACACACACACACACACACACACACACACACACACACACACACACACACACACAGATACAAGTATATAGTTGTTGGTGTTATTTTGATACAGGGCCCATGATTTAGAAACTAAGAGGTTTTAAGGACTGATTAAAACCCATAAGCTCAAAATAATAATAACAATATATAAAAAATGAATAAATAAAAAATAAAAAGGAAAATAAAAGTTATCAGCATGCTCTT
>NC_051395.1:46775736-46783236 GCF_015228065.2 Penaeus monodon | reverse complement strand
TGTTGTATGTGTGTGTATGTGGGGGGGTTATGTGGTGTGTGTGTGCGTGTGTTTTTGTGTGTGTTTTTTATGTATTATTGTATTATTGTATATATGTAATATAATATTTATATTTTGTGGTGTGTGATACAGTATATATAAAACCCAAAATAAAAATTTTAAATTTATTATTGAAAATAACAATGATAAGATAAAAAATGCTAACGTAATGACTTTTATAACGATTACCAATTTAATCATTGAAAACGTTACCTTTTTTTTTTTTGCATTCCTTTTATTGTCATTGTCTTATTATAAAATGAAATGTTTTGTAAAAACAATTTTCTTTGGGAAATAACAAGAAAGAAAAATACAGGTGCTCATGGTGTAGGGGTTATCACATCTGCTACACCCCGAAGCCCCAGGTTCGACCCCTGGTGACAAGTTTTTTTAAACTGAAAAAAAAGTAGCTTAATCCATTTTATCTATGATCTTATGAAGTACTCTAAAATTTTCTTAGAGAATCGACCCTGTCGGAAATCTTGATACTCGTTATTTGTCCTTAAATATTTTTTAAAATAAAAAAGCTTCATTCCTTGGAACGTAAAAGATAAAAAGACGACAGATAATCTTCTGCAGTTTTCCTAAAGCCAAAAAGGGAAATTCAGAGAATGAAAAAAATCGATTCGTAGAAAAACCTGGGGACATTCCCTTGAAAAAGTTAAATAGTCAACTTCTGTAGTTGACGTATGGAAAAAAAATAAAGGGGCTGCAGTAAAGCCTCCAACACCGCTTTCCCCCGCCCACAAAAACAGGCTAATAGTGTAGAGCAGTTGACTCATTTCCACTCACTTCCAAAAGGGGATACAAGACAACTCAACAATGGGAAAATGATAAAATTTTTAATATAGCATACCCTGTGCTGCTATTGACCCCCCCGATTTTTGAAATAACGAGTAAATGAGAAATGCCCTTGTAAAAGGTAAGGCAACCCCCCCTGGCGAAGATGGCTTATTTACAGCGCCCTTTTCGCAGTACCGGGGAAACCCACCTTTACACTGATAGACTCTCCAAGGAATCCCCCAAAGCCCCTGGATTAAAAGCTTAATCTTTCCCTATACCAAAAACCCAATACTGACAAATACAAGCCATTTCTTGACTTTGTCTTGCAAAGGCTTGAGAGAAAAATTTAACGACTTATTATCGCAAAAATGCTAATTTACCCCCCAGACTGTAGGGTTTTTTCCCCCTTTCGTAGCAGTCAGCCCCGTTTTGCAGAGTTGTAAAAAATTAAACCAAAAAATGTTCTATCGAATCGGGGCAAAATTTCTTTTCAAGGCATACCTGAAAACCGTCAAAAATAGGTGTGTCCCCCGAGATTTTTTTGATGCGAAAAGCGGGTAACATAAAGTCCACACATGGAGCTACACTTTTTACGGTAAAAAATCTGTGCTCACCAGGGCTCAAACCCTGGCCCTTCTGTGTGTTAAAACAGAGTGTAACCGCTCACCGAGCACATCATGCTGTTTTTATGCATAAATACACATTTTTTTTTGGTAGTGTGTCTGAGTATATATATAATATATATATATATATATATATATATATATAAATCCCACACAAACGACACACACACATACGCCAACCCACACCCCACACACACACCACACACACACCAACCCCACAACAACCCCACACACAACACACACACACATATATATATATTAATATATTATTGTTATTATATATAATATATAAATAATTAATTATATATAATTATATAAAATATTATAATATTATATGTGTGTGTGTTGGGGTGTGTGTGTGTGTGTTTTTTGGGGTGTGTGTGTGTGTGTGTGGTGTGTGTTGTTGTGTGGTGTAGAGGTATGTATGTAATATATAAATTATATATATATTATATTTTTAATATAATAATATTATATATTATATATTATTTAGTATGTTTCCGTGTTTTTGTGTGTGTGTTTTATGTGTGGTGTGTATATACAAAAATATATATATATATATAGGTCATACGTACATACATACATACATATTATATATTGTGTGTGTGTGGTGTGTGTGTGTGTGTGTGTGTGTGGTGTTGTGTCTGTGTCTGTGTGTGTGCTTGTGGGTGCATATATATAATATATATATATATATATATATATTTATTATATTTATCACATATGTATGTATGTATACACACCACACCCCCACACACACACACACACACACACACCCCCACACAATAATATAATATATATTATAATATATATATATGATATATATTATATATTATATAATATATATATATTTTCATTATATACATTATATATATATATTTTAAAATATATATATATAAAATATATATTATATATATATAAACCCCAAAATACAAAAAAAAGTTTTATTGAAACGTTTTTATAGCAAAAATAAAATAAAAATGGGCCACAAAATTATAACAATGAAAAAAAAAATGATAATGAAAAATAATGCTAACAGTAATGACGTTTTAATAACGTTTTACCATCGATAATCTTTGTAACAGTTCCCTTTTATTATACTGTGCTCATGGTGGGGGGTTATCCATCTGTCTAACACACAGAAGGCCCCGGGTTCGAGCCCGGGTTTAGCACAGATTTTTAACCGTCAAAATGTACCTTAATCCAATTTATTATTTTTTTTTAGGACCTCCAGCATTCTTAAAATCCAAAAAGTATACGCGCAAAATCCACATTTTAAAAACATATAAAAGAACCCCTCCCTCCCTTTTGCTTTTAAAATCGGTTTTCTCAGATAAAAATCCCTGATTCTCCTCTCTGGTGAATTTCCCTTAAAATGTATATGGAGTGCATCTTATACCTGTGAGAATCCATCATTATATAATATTTTAATAAATAATATATATATATATAACACACATATATATTATATTATATATATTAATTATATAATATTATATTATATATAATATATAATATTTAATTGTGGGGATGATTTAAAATTATTTATAAATGTGTGTTGTGTATTGTGTGTAGTGCGTGTGTGTATTGGGGTTTGTGTGTTGCGGTGGGGTTTTTGTGTTTTTTTTTTTATGTATGTTAGTTATAATTGTATATTGTATAAAATTATGTATTATCTGTGTGTGTGTGTATACAGTAAAAATAAAAACCCCATAATACAAATTTTAAATTATTATTGAAAATAACAATGAAAATGATAAAAATGCTAACAGTAATACTTAAAAACGATTCCCATCACTTAACATTGTAACATTTTACCTTTATTTTTTTTGATTACCTTAATTGTCATTGTCATTACTTATGAAAGAATATGTTGTTGTGAAACAATTTCTTTGGGAAATAACAAGAAAGAAGAATCAGGTGCCATGGTGTAGTGGTTATCAATTTTCCCTAACCAAAAGGCCAGGTTGGGCCCCCTGGTGGCACGATTTTTAACTGCCAAAAGTAGCTTAATCCTTTTTAAAATCTATGATTTTATGATACATCATATTTTATGAAATCTGACCTGTGGAAATCTTGATACTCGTTAGTTGCCCTTAAATTTCGTTAAAATAACAAAGCTTCTTTCCTCTTGGAACGTAAAGAAAATAAACGACAATAATTTCTGCAGTTTCCTAAAGCAAAAAGGGAAATTCAGAGAAAAAAAAATCAGATTCGTAGTAAACATGAGGAAAATTTTCTTGCAAATATCAATAGTCAAACTTTTTAGTTGATTTGGAAAAAAAATAAATGCTAAAGGGTAAAGCTCCAAAAACCCGCAGTTCCACCTCCACAAAACAGGCTAATAGCTGATAAGCAGTTGAACTCACTTCCACTCACTTCCAAAAGGGGATACAAGACCAACTCAACAATGGGAAATAGATAAGATTTTAAATGATACCTGTGTGTTTTTGACCCTCCGATTTTCTAAAATAACCGAGGGGGAAAATAGTAATGCCCTTGTGAAAGGTAAGGAAACCCCCCCCGGCAAGGGGCATTACTACAGCGTCCTTCGCATACCGGGGAACCCCCTTTCACCTGTATAACCTCACAAGGAACCCCAAAGCCCGGGATTAAAAGTTTAATCTTTTTTCCTGTACCAAAACCCAATACTGACAATACAAGCCCTTTTCCTTTGACATCTTGCGGCAAATGCTTGAGAGAATTTTTTTGACGACTTATATATCGCAAAAATGTAGTTACCCCCCAGACTGTAGGATTTCCCCCCAGACGTGCAGCACCCCTTTTTTGCAAGTATGTAAAAAATTTAAACCAAAATGTATCACGAATCGATCGGCTCAAGTTCTCTTCAGAGCATAGCCTGTAACCTCTAAATGAGGTTTTGGGTCCCCCAGCTTTTTTGTGGAAAAAAGTGGTAAATAAAGCCCAAAAACACATGGAGCTACATTTTTTTACGGTGAAAATTGGCCCCCGGGCTCGAACCGGGACCTTCTGTTGTTGACGATTGATAACCGCTAAAACCATGAGCACATCAGGGTTTTTTTAGTATTTTTAAAACCCATATATTTTTTTTTATGTGTGTCTGAGTATATATATATATATATAAAATATATATATATATAAAATATATATATATATATAAAATTATCAATACACACCACACATAGACACCCCCCAACACACACACACACACACACACACAACACACACACACACCCCACACACATTATATATATTATATATTATATATTTTAAAATATTATATATATATATATATATATATATATATATATATATATTATATATAATTATATAATATATAATATATTTTATATATATATTATATATATTATATATATATAATATATAATATATATGTGTGTGTGTGTGTGTGTGTGTGTGTGTGTTGTTGTGTGTGTGGTGTGCGTTGTGGTGTGTGGGGTGTGGTGTGTATGTATGTAGTCTGTAATATATATACTATATATACTACATACATACAAAATAATATATATATATATTATAATAATATATAATATATATAATATATATTATATATTTATGTATGTGTCCGTGTTTTGTGTGTTTTGTTTTTTGTTGTTGGTATATACCTAATATATATATATATATAGGTACATACGTACATAATACATACATATAAATAATATTGTGTGTGTGTGTGGTGTGTGTCTGTGTGTGTGCTTGGTGTGTGCAGTTTATTATAATATATTAATATAAAATACATATTATATATATATATATATATTATATATATATATATATGTATACACATATGTATGTATGTTATACAAACACACACACACACACCCCACACACACACACCAACACACCCACACACACAATATATATTATATACCTATATATAATAATTATATATATATTTTATAATAGATATATATAATATATATATATATATTTTATATATTTTATAATAAACCCAAATACAAAACAGATTTTTTGAAATCGAATCCACTGGAGGAAAGGAAGGAGGGACATAAACAGAGAGAGGAGAGGAACGCGATCACGGCGCGGATTGTCTTTCCTTCCGTTAACGTCCAGGGCCCGCAGATGGTGGAATCTCTAATAAAGCTGCTGCCTAATTTCAACTTAACAGCAGCTTTTCTCTGCCGATTGTCTCCTCGTTCCGACATCCTCCGCTCCTCCTTATGCCGGCCACCCTGCCATAGACCGCCGTTCTCCGACCTGACCTGACCCCCCTTCGCTTACTTTTCGTCTGTCCCTACTTCCCCTCTCATAAAAAAAAAAAGTTTTGTATTGTATATTTTTCTACCATAGTATCAACAGGGAAGAGTTTTTAAAATTTCATACACCACACAACCGTGTGTTGTGGATAGCTATATATATAATATATATATATATATATATATATATATATATGATGTATGTTATATATATATTATATTATATATATATATATATATTTTATATATATATATATATATAATATATATATTGTGGTTGTGTGTTGTGTGCGTGTGTGTGTGTGTGTGTGTGTTGTGTGTGTGTGTGTGGTGTAATTGGGGGTGTGTGTATGTGTGGTTGTGTGTATGTGTGTGTGTCATTTGTTTGTATGTAAAACTTGTAACCGTCCATGACTGTGGGGACTTATAAAAATTTATCAATTTTAGGGTCTGGTTATAAGAGATATGATTATATGTAGAAAAGGGATACAAAATAACATGTGTGTCATGGTGTAGTGGTATCACATCTGTCTAACACGCAAAAGGGTCCCAGGCTCGGGGCCCTGGTGAGCACGAACTTTGACTATGAAAAGTTACTTATAACATGTATCTGTATTTATTTGAGATTCCGGCATTTTGCTGTTGAAGTACTACAGTTTAGAATGATGCTATTTAAACATTAATCCCATCGAGGAGATAAAGAAATATATTCTAGATATACTTTCAGAAGACCGAGGTTAATTGATAATCTCGACTGAAAAGTCAGGCATTTATCCACAGACAATCTTCATAAGGATAACTTGAATGTTGACTATCTAAGAACTTTAACATTCCACCATTATTTTTAAAGTTTATAGGAATACCCTATCCCCTACGCAATACAGATATTTCACCCTCGAAATTCTTTGATGAGAGAAAGAATGAAGATGGATAAAATAAGATGAAGCCTTAGTAAATAATAATGGAAAATAAATAATTATTAAGAAGCAGTTTACGGTGCTAGTACTATACCTTTAAAACGAGCGTCTGTCCAGTAACTTTGTCTTACGAACGTGTGGTGTTTAAAGTTCTATGGCTAAATCTGTATAACGGTCGAATGGTTCGTGTGGAGAGTATACCACTACATATAGCACATTTGTGACATAAACCTTGATAACTACTTTACAAAAAAAAAAATAATTAATAATAAAAGTAATTAATAAATAATATTAAAAAATAATAAAACGCGTGTCGTCTGATTATCTTTACGTACCACAAAGATAAGCTTTGATATCTTAAACGAAATATTTAAGGACAACATAACATTATCATTACAGGATCAATCTAAACAGGATATAAATGTTATTCATATTAACTAGGATAATTTTACCTAGATATAGAATGATATATTATATTGATGAAATCGATTTAAAGACAAAAAATGGAAGCGTTCCGCAATAATGATATCTGGCTGAACATTCACGACATATCACTATGATTACAAGTACTTATATGTCTTTAAAAATGATTGGTCGGTACACTTTTTTGATTGCAATGTGCCTAAATCATCGATAAATGGATTAAAATCTGTCACACCAGGGCTCAACCTGGCGACTTCTGTGTGTAGAAAAGATTGATAAACCCTACCCCAGACACCTGTATTCTTCATTGAAATATTTTTTCCTAAAGAAATACTTTTTAAGCTTTCACAGATTCTTATCATTCATACAGAATATAGTGATAAATGCCATAATGAATAATAATAAAGACAACCTGTTCCCAGTGTTTGTGTGGTAAATCGTTGTTATGTCATTCTGTAGATTATTAATTATCATTATCATTCTTCTTTTCTATTG